>NC_079891.1:18912470-19206621 GCF_024868665.1 Triplophysa rosa | reverse complement strand
TGTGTTTCATGAGGCTTCGAGGAAATATAAAGTTGAGTATCATCAGCATAACAGTGAAAGCTAACTCCGTGTCGCTTTATTATATCTCCTAGAGGTAGCATGTATAATGCGAAGAGCAGAGGCCCTAAGACTGAGCCCTGTGGTACACCGTACTGGACTTGCGATTTGCGTGACACCTCATTGTTTATTGCTACAAATTGAAAACGGTCGGATAAATAAGATTTAAACCATTTCAAAGCTATTCCCTTAATGCCGACATAATTTTCGAGTCTATGTAGGAGTGTGCTGTGGTCAATGGTATCGAATGCAGCACTAAGGTCTAGCAGCACCAATAACGAGATACAACCTCGGTCAGACGCCAATAGCAGATCATTTGTAACTCTGATCAAAGCAGTCTCTGTACTGTGACATGCTCTAAATCCAGACTGGAATTCTTCATTGATGTCATTCCTTTGGAGGAAGGAGCATAATTGAGTTGAAACTACTTTTTCCAGAACTTTAGATATGAAAGGTAGATTCGATATAGGCCTGTAGTTCCTTAGTTCTCTAGGGTCGAGTTGGGGTTTTTTGACAAGGGGCCTTATAACAGCCACCTTATATGCTTTAGGCACATGTCCTAATGTCAGAGATGAGTTAATAATACCAAGAAGAGGATCTATAATTTCTGGGAGCATCTCTTTCAGTAGATTTGTAGGTATAGGGTCTAGTATGCATGTTGTTGATTTAGATGATCTAATAATTTTAGACAGCTCATCTTGATCTACGGTATAAAATAATTGCATTTTCTCCTTAAGGGCGCTGTAGTTAGTTTGTTCAGCGGGTTTCACTTCTGATTGCATTGTTATAATTTTTTCTCTAATATCTTGGATTTTATATGTGAAGTAGTTCATAAATTCATCACTGCTATGCTGATATACAGGATCAAAAGTCACTGACGATTTATTTTTTGTTAATTTAGCCACTCGTGTTAAATAAAAACCTAGGGTTGTGCTGGTTTTCTTCTATTAGTGATGAAAAGTAGGCGGATCTAGAAGTTATTAGGCTTTCCTGTATTTTCGAATACTATCCTTCCATGCTGTACGAAATACCTCTAATTTAGTTTTCTTAAAGTTGCGCTCCATTTTTCGGGCCGCTTTCTTTAGAGCCTGAGTGTGTTCATTATACCACGGTGTGGGGCTGCCATTTTTAATCTTCTTTAAACGTAGTGGAGCAACTTTGTCTAGCGTTACCGAGAAGGTGGAATTAAAATTTTCAGTGGTAATGTCAAGATCTTCAACGTTATTTCTCATGATTTGAGACAATTCGGGCAGATTATCGAGAAACGCATCTTTGGTAGTTGAAGTTATTGTTCTACCATATTTGTAACAATGAGTTTTATTTGCAGCCGTAGGCCAGTGAAGCAAACATAATACCAGATAATGATCCGAAATGTCTTCACTCTGCTGAAGGATTTTAACGTCGTCCACATTTATACCGTAAGACAGTATTAAATCTAAAGTATGATTACGAAGGTGAGTGGGTCCTGACACATGTTGACTAATGCCCATGGAGTTAAGAGTGTCTTTGAAAGCCATTCCTAAGGCATCTGTAACGTTATCTACGTGGATGTTAAAGTCACCAACGACAAGGAGTCTATCTGCGGCCAGTACAGTAGTTCTGATAAGAACCCACCAAATTCTTTAATAAAATCTGTGTGGTGCCCTGGAGGCCTATATACAATAGCTAGAATCAATTTAAAAAGATGTTTTATCTTTAGTATTAGGTGTTGAAACATGAAGAACCATGACTTCAAAAGAATTATATTTAGAGTTCGACTTCTGGGAAATGCTAAGAGAGTTATTGTAAAGTGCTGCGACACCTCCCCCTCTGCCTTAGACGAGGCTCGTGTTTATAATAATAATCTTGGGGGACAGATTCATTTAAAGCAATATAATCATCTGGTTTTAGCCATGTTTCTGTCAAACAGAGCATGTCTATTTTATGATCTGTTATCATATCGTTAACAAAANGAAATGTCTTCACTCTGCTGAAGGATTTTAACGTCGTCCACATTTATACCGTAAGACAGTATTAAATCTAAAGTATGATTACGAAGGTGAGTGGGTCCTGACACATGTTGACTAATGCCCATGGAGTTAAGAGTGTCTTTGAAAGCCATTCCTAAGGCATCTGTAACGTTATCTACGTGGATGTTAAAGTCACCAACGACAAGGAGTCTATCTGCGGCCAGTACTAGTTCTGATAAGAACCCACCAAATTCTTTAATAAAATCTGTGTGGTGCCCTGGAGGCCTATATACAATAGCTAGAATCAATTTAAAAAGTGTTTTATCTTTAGTATTAGGTGTTGAAACATGAAGAACCATGACTTCAAAAGAATTATATTTAGAGTTCGACTTCTGGGAAATGCTAAGAGAGTTATTGTAAAGTGCTGCGACACCTCCCCCTCTGCCTTTTAGACGAGGCTCGTGTTTATAATAATAATCTTGGGGGACAGATTCATTTAAAGCAATATAATCATCTGGTTTTAGCCATGTTTCTGTCAAACAGAGCATGTCTATTTTATGATCTGTTATCATATCGTTAACAAAAAGTGCTTTATTAGAGAGAGATCTAATATTTAGCAATCCGAGTCGTACAGTTGATTATCTGTATTTTGTTCATGTTTAGTTTGTTTAACGTTTATTAAATTACTTTCAAGAGGTTTACGCATTATTTTATGTTTGCTAATCCGGGGGACAGACACAGTCTCTATTTTGTGATGTTTGGAGAACGGATTACTCATGTTGTACATTTTGTGTATTCTGCGACGTGAGACGGCAAGCAGACAGTTGGTTAAGCCATACTGTCTGCTCCCTGACCTGGGCCCCAGCGAGTCAAGTTTTAGCATTAGCATTAAGACTTTTTGCCATATTTCTAGACAGGATGGAAGTCCCAGCCCAGGAGGGATGGAGACCATCTCGTTTCAACAGGTCAGGTCTGCCCTCAAAACTCTTCCAGTTATTTATAAAAACTATATCATTCTGCAGGCACCACTCAGACAACCAGCCATTTAGTGATGATAATCTGCTATAAATCTCATCACCACAATAAGCATTGAGGGGGCCAGAGAATATTACAGTGTCTGACATCATGCTTGCGAGCTCACACACCTCTTTAATGTTATCTTTTGTGATCTCCGATTGACGGAGTCGAACATCATTTGTGCCGACGTGAATGACAATCTTACTGAATTTACGATTAGCCTTAGCCAGCACATTTAAATTTGACTTGATGTCAGGCGCTCTGGCTCCCGGTAAACATTGGACTATGGTGGCTGGTGCCTCTATGTTAACGTTCCGAACAATAGAATCACCGATAACTAGGGCACTTTCAGCAGGTTTCTCAGCCGGTGCGTCACTGAGCGGGGCAAACCTGTTCGAGACTGTAATCGGAACGGTCGAGTGATGTTTTGTCCTGCGACTACGCCGTCTCACAGTCACGAAGTTTCCCAGCTGCGGAGGATTTTCAACCGGAACCGAGCTGTGTGCGCTAATGTTGCTCGCATCCAGAGTGTTTTCTATCGTCGTTAAACTCTTACTATCCTCAGATAAGGATTGGATGCGAGACTCTAATTCTAAGATCTTCTCTGTCAGCCTAACTATTTCCCTGCATTTATCGCATATAAAGCCCTCGCAGCTGACAGAGAAGGCTAAGCTAAACATATGACATGAGGTGCAAGTAACAATAATAGGAATAGAAGCCATAACTCACCGGATTTGAAGTGCAATTCCAATTTACCAAGGTTGCTCGATGGATCGTAGTATACTCGCTTAAAAAGAGAAACAGTTAGCACACAAGACAAACCAGGGCTGTTGTGGAAAAATATCAGTCTTGTAGTTCAAAAAATCTCTCAGACAAAGAAGGTCCGGGTGTCAAGGGGTTAACTTTATTTGCTCGAGTCAAACAAAGTGAGATGTTCCAAGTCATCTAAAAACCAAGTGTTTTCAGTCTACAGTTATAGTAAAATGTCTGAAAGGTGGTCCTTTCTAAAACCAATCAGGTAGATTCCCGTTATCTCTTATTTTTATTAACCATTGTTATTTTCTGCCACCAATATATCCCAGGCAACAAGGTGCGTATTTATTCGTGGTAGGCTGGCTATTACCTAATTTTTAAAATATATTTTTATATATCCTCGCCCACCACAATTATGTCATGGTCATCATGACCTGTTTCCCCTTCTTCACCTCCTTCTCTGTGGCCTTGCTCAATGTAGATTATAGTCATAGTAACGGGGCGGAACATGCCCAGATTTGGTCATACTGTAGGGTTGGGGCCGGAAAAAGTCCCCAGATTTCATAAACACTGCCAGACATCAAAAACACAGCTGTGCAGGGTGCTTTTCAGAATCTCATACAAATGTGTTTAAAACGAAGAGCAATACATAGTGAATAATGATCAAAAACATAAAGACAGATCAAAAACATAAAGACATATCATGAAATTCCTCCATAAGGCAAGATGATATTCCACAGTGTGAACAGAAAGCAAGCTAACACGCTATTGCTATGCTAACGGCGTTAAGTTAACTATCACATTTGGTTTAGACTCTTCCAAGTAAATAACAGGAACAGGGTTATTGAGATATCAGGATAAGTTAGCAACGACAATAATAATTAAGATAATAAAATACACTAATATTAGAGCGAAGTGGTAAGCGCACTGATACAAACAAGCTGCCGGCAGCGATGCAGGAAACAGGAAGCAGGAAGTGTAAACAGGCATCAACTCTCCATATTACTCTGCTTTTAGGTCTCTAAGTGTTGATAACATGAACTGATACAACCATACAATCCAATCAAGTAGGTCTTAGAGTTTAAGGCTCATTTCATTTATTTCAAAAGCAGGAAACGTATTATGAGACTAAGACAATGCTGTCAGATGAGGTTCCCCTGTGCTCAACGAGAAAAAAAACAAGATGGGGGCCGGGATTTCAAACCACCAACCTGCCTATCTCAAGCCCAAAGCACTAATCACTGCAAGGGAGAAATGAAAATGTACTAACTAGCACAGACAAACTGCATGGATTCAGATCAAAGCTTGCCCTCTGGCGACAACATGTGGAAAAAGGCTCTCTTGAGATGTTTCCCCTTGCCCAAACTGGACATTCAGACAACTTTGCGGCATTGTGTGAGGTAATTTGTAAGCATCTATCAACTCTCGAAGAAAAATTCTCTTTTATTTCCCCTTAACATCACCTGAAGCCTTTGACTGGGTTCGAGACCCATTTAGCTCATCTGCAATGGATAACGCAAATGGACTGTCGCTGCAGCAACAAGAGCAGCTCACTGAAATGAGACAGGACCGTGGTTTGAAAATTACATTCAGTGACCTACCTTTGGACAGTTTCTGGTTGACTGCTGCCAAAGAGTACCCAGTCATTGCAGACAGTGCAATCTCAGTGTTGTTATCTTTTTCCACAACCTACTTATGTGAGCTCAGCTTTTCCAGTTTGACTTATATAAAGAACAAAAATAGAGAACGATTGAGAGCAGTTGACCAAGAGCTCCGTGTGTCGTTGTCATCAATTCCAGTGAGGATATCATCTTTGTGTTCATCAAAACAAGCTCAAGTTTCACATTGACATCATATGTGAGTACTACGTTTATTATAATATGCTGTCTTAACAAGCAATTTAAAGCAATGCAGTTTTGTGCAATTTTGTTATATTTTAGTGGTTAATGTGATGCTGGTGTGCCGTGAAATTCTTTGCAAATTAAAACTGTGCCACGGCAGAAAAAAGGTTGGGAAACACTGGTCTATGTAATTCAAAATGCGGATGCGCTGGAGTCGCAGAGGAGCCAGTGCTGCATCCATGCATTTCGTGTATGTGCGGGGTGACAAGGCAAGGCCGAATGTAAGAACCCGATACTGGTAGGCTTCACCCCCGAAAGCGAACCTCAGGAATTTCCTGTGTTGTGGCAGGATCTCTATATGAAAGTATGCATCTTTCAGATCGATCTTCAAGAACCAGTCGTGCAATTGAATGTGAGACACAATCATCTTGATTGTCAACATTTTGAACTTGTGCGTCTGTAGGTAGCGGTTTAATCCGCGAAGATCTAGGATCGGACGCAATCCCCCATCCCTTTTGGGAACTAGAAAATACCGGCTGTTGTAGCCTGATTCTCTGTCTGATAGGGGAACATGTTCTATGGCCCCTTTGACCAGCAGAGCTTGTAACTCTTGTGCCAACAGATGCGCTCGCTCCGGTTGCACGGACGTGAAGACCACACCACTGGAACGCGGAGGGTGAAATGCAAATTGAATCCTGTAGCCCTGGTCTACGGTTCTTTATACCCATGGAGAGATACCTGGCAGTAGTTCCACGCTGCCAGCTTCTCTGAAAGGGATATCAATGTTGGCACTTCGTCTCGTTGGGGGGATGCTAGTTGTCGTCTCGTTGTCTGGCATCCTGAAATATGGCAGGAGACAAACGGACATCTAGCATTCTTTTTGAACCCGCTAATCCCCGAAACGTGGAGATTGCAAATTCGGCCCTGTGAGGGTGCCGAAGAGGAGCCTTTAATTTCTCTTGGAATTTTATGCACCCCTCCTTGAGGGGGCACACCCCCACAGTCCCGGGCACACATGTCTCGGGATCTCTTCTCAGAAGAGATGAAGCGCCTCAGGTCCGGCACTCCCGGGGCGGCCTGAGGGGCGCGGTGGGCCGCTCCCCTGCCTCTGCGAGGGGGGGTGCTACTCGCCACACTCTCCCTGATGGCCTCGCTCCTCAGGAAGACCGGACCCACCCTAGACTGTGTGCCTGGTCGGGACTGGGGAACTGGTCTGGTGTGGGTGACCGACACTCCAGACGCTTGAGCACGGCGGGGGAGATACCTCACAAACGCCTCTTCTGAACATGGTGACCACTGTGTTGACCGCGTCACCAAACAGCCCAGAAGGCGAGATCGGGGCATCAAGGAGGAACGCCCGGTCCCTGTCCTTGATGCCCGTGAGGTTCAACCACAGATGTCTCTCCGTGGTGACCAGTGCAGCCATAGAACGGCCGATGGCACCGGCTGTCTGCTTGGTAGCACGGAAGGTCTGTGGCCCGGCGTAGCTCTGCAAACGCCGTTTCATCAATCACCTTGCCAGTGCTTACATCATCCAGCAGGTCAGCCTGGTATGCCTGCAGAACCGCCATGGTGTGCAGTGCAGCACCAGCTTGACCCACTGCCTGAAAAGCCTTACCCACCAGCGCAGATGTAACTCTGCAAGGCTTGGTGGGGAGAGAAGGCTTTTTCATGGGGAAGCAGACGGATCCGTCTCCTGTGCCTCAGTTAAATCAAACCGCGAACCCCGGGACGAGGGAGTGGCGGCTCGGCACTTTTTAAAGAAAGAAAGCCGAGCACGGAGAACACGGATGCCGAGGGCATCGCAGAGTTCGCACTCTCCCTCGAGCGCCAGGGCAGCATGGTCAGCCCCCAAGCACTCAAAGCAAAATTCATGCTTGTCCAGTTCAGAGAGAAACCTCTCACAAGGAGGCACACATCTCCGCTCTGAATTTGATATGACTTATTTATTTAACTTGTCTTAAATATACGTATAAAAGGCTAAGTTACAGTAGTGCTTAGACACTTTATATATCGATATATATATATATAGACTTCTTTGTTAAACTCTTTAGTTAAACTCTTTAGTTAAACTCTTTTTTGTTGTTGTTGTTGTTGCTGTTGCACAAACGCAAGACACACATGCACACACAAAGCGGTCCTTGAAGACAAAGAAACCTGAAGACGCGTCCGCTTTCACACGTATTTATAACCTGCAGGTGCTGGTGTAATTAGCCACGTCACCTGCCGAGGTTATTTAAAGCCAAAAAAATTTAGCGTGTTTGACACGCGTGCTTCACAACAGGTCAAACAAAGACTGTTCTCCCATAGCGTTTGAAACGCAGCATCGAGTGTAGCTTTTGAAAGGGAACAGCTGATTTGAGTTAGTTCAATTTACTCTGGGTAGGCTTATCCTAGGTTAAGCGCGTGCACCACGACTATAAAAAGCCATCATTAATGGAGCGCTGATATTACAATTCTGTTACGAGTTCTCATGCTCACTGGATGGAGTCGTGACAGAACCACGTCTTGCGGGTTTATGTTGCGTTTTGTGTGGAGACACGTGGCTTTTGTTGTCACTTTCGCCGCGTGTCATCCTGTCTTGTCTCTCAGCCCCGCTTTCCTGTCTCCCGTAATCTTACCTTGAGTGTTCATCCCAGTCACCTGCCCGTCACCTCCCGTGTGTAATTATCCTTCATTAGTTTTCCCTCATATAATGCCCCTTTGTTCTCTGTCCGTGGCCGGTTTGTTGTCTAACATGTTGTCTTTACTTCATCGTGTCTTTGTAAGAGTAAGTCTCAACCTATCCTTGTGTTCACTCGTTCTCTTAAATTTATTCCCCCATGTGGGAAGTGTTTATTTTGTATTTTTGAAGTCTTACCTGTTTTCCCCCTCGTGGGATTTTGTTTTATGTGGGGGTTTTTTGTAAATAAAAACCTTTCTGTTGTATCTCCCATCTGCGATTGAGTTCTGTCAATCCGTTTCGTGACAGAACAAACCGGCCAACCAAGAACCCAGCGGACGAGAGCACAACGCAATGTGGTGGCCGTGTGCTTCTAACCGGGAGTGGTGGAGTTCCATTGCCTCCCAATCCCACGCCGACGATGGTCCATTCCCGGCTCAAGGCCATCTTCCCCTGCAGGACTACGCCCGGGAGCTAGAGGCAAGGAGGGGTACCTTCCCTGAGGTGCTGGTGAGTGCCTATCTGGTGGCCGGGATGGATAATCCTCCACCCCTAGCTGAACGGGAGGAGCTGATTTATCTGCCGTTTTCTCGGTTGGTAGATCAGCTGCACTCTCGAGAGAAGCAGCTACATGGCCTCGCTTCCAGCTGCCCCCGAGACTCCTTTCGTTTCAGCCAGGGTACCGTCCCGGAGGACCACGTCCTGGACACCGGGGCTGTGGGGCTCTCAGTCCCATCCATCCCAGCATCCTCAGGTCCGGGCCCTCCCAGCCTCCATGGAAGGTGTGGGAGAAGGGAGTCATGGGACTCCCCATCTGACTCCTCCAGTGAGCAGATGGCTACACTCCCATCTGCATCTCCGCAGCCAGCCACGTGCCCAGTGGTCCGGCCCCGGAAAAAGAAGAGGAAGAGGGGGTTGCTGCCTTTTCCGCCGGCACCCCAGCCAGCGACTCAGCCGGCGAACCAGCCGGTTATCCAGGCGGCACCCCAGCCGGGTATCCAGCCGGTGTCCAGTTTGGTGCAGCCGGCGTCCAGTCTGGTGCTCCAGCCCAGTGCAGCCGGCATCCAGTCCGGACCAGCACCCGGGATCCAGTCCGGCCAAGCAGCCGGCATTCCAGCCGGGGTCCAGTCCGGTGCAGCCGGCGTCCAGTCCGGCATTCCAGCCGGCATCCAGGCCGGTGCACCCGGCGTCCAGTCCGGTGCAGCCGGCGTCCAGTCCGGCATTCCAGCCGGCATCCAGGCCGGTGCACCCGGCGTCCAGTCCGGTGCAGCCGGCATCCAGTCCGGCATTCCAGCCGGCGTCCAGTCCGGTGCAGCCGGCGTCCAGTCCGGTGCAGCCGGCATCCAGTCTGGCATTCCAGCCGGTGTCCAGTCCTGTGCAGCCAGCATCCCAGCCGGTGTCCAGTCCAGTGCAGCCGGTCTGCAGACTCAGCTGGCAGTCCGCCCGGCCCCTAGCCGTGTCCGGCCGGCAGCCAAGCTGGCCCCAGCCACTGCTAAGACTCCTCCCACTGTCCCACCCTTGTTTAGTGGCCCCAAGTTTTGGCCTCCTATTGTCCCACCCCAGATTTAATTGTTTTTAGATATTTTACTTGACCTTATAATTAAATTACACCAGGTCATTACCTTTATTTTTCAGAAAAGTTCAGTAACTACTGGAAATGCATTGTTGCAACACAGAGAATATTAGACCATGAACGCATGTACTAGTTCATTCAATCTCATTTGACTTAAATGACTCGTTCAGTAGGGCGTATTCATTACATTCAACACTCTGACAGGGCTGAAGCGCAATTGGCTTATGGCATGCCTCTTTGAAGAACAGTGCTGCACTCTTTGCTTGAGACTGAATGAAAAATATCTTTCAAAAAGACAAACTGTCTTATGTTTCTTCAATCATTTTTCAATCAATTCATACTTGCTTTGATCTTTAGCATGTCATTCAATCTTTTAATATACAATACGACTTACTTCATCACTTCTTTTGGCTTAACTGTTACTTTATGTTGCATTTCTGTCATGGTTCGGAGGACAGAACCCAAGCGCAGGCAGATAAGGGGTTAAATAATAAGGATTTTAATACAAGAAACACAAACAAAAGCCCACGATGGGGTATAAAGGTACAAACAGGATAATAACAAGATGTAAACTAACTTTCAATAAACTGTCATAAACAACACTATACAAAAACTAAACTGAACACTTACTAGACTGACAGGAACTTGACGACAGGAACCGGAACACGAGCATGAAGCACAAGAATACTAACAAGTCAACACACGGGTAGCACATTAGTGGCACACTGAAAACAATGACCGAGCACAGGACAATGAACACGAGGGCATTTTATAGGGAGACAGACAAAGGGAAGATAACGAGGGGCAGGTGAGGAACATGAGACACGGCAGGAAAGCAATACGGGAAACGAGAGGGGTGGGGCCAATGACAAGACACGAGAAAGCACATGGCATGTCAATGGTAAACAAACCATGACTTTCTCTTACTAAACATAAGGGATCTGTCACGATCCTGCCAAAAGACTAGAAAATCATGAACAAGAAGGCAGGACCATGACAATTTCACGTTATGCAGCTGGCATTAGCGGATAAGTTAACATTGGCATATAAAATGTTCGTGCTTGCCTTTGTAATGAGTTTCAGGGTGACTCGCCTGCAGTCGCGCTTCAAGTTTGTGGTGCTTTACCGGCGATTGTGAAGGAAAATAAGACACACTGTTAACTGCGTGGAGACACAGAATACATATGTCAGTGCTTCCTCTTTACCCAGAGACTTCTCTCTACCGCTTATATGAGATAAGCAGCACATGCGCGCAAGCTGATGTCCGCCAGGTCGGACAAGAATATTTTCATCTCGTTTTTATGTTAACACAAATGTCAATGTTTTCTTTATTACAGTTTTCGGTATCACGCATTCCTTTTACTTTGTTATCCTCTCGTTTTCGTCCGTGAAAACATGTCGTTAACAAATATTTTCGTTATAGTTTTCATCAACGAAATTAATACTGATGTAAACTATTTAAAGTTAATCATCCATTAGAATATCTGCTGCACTTGAATGGTCTGGACAGAAGCTACTAAAGTAAGACTTGGCTACATTTTGTCATTTATATAACTATACGATGAACACGCGTCCTGCAGATGCGTCGCGCATGTACATAATAATGCTGACTTTGTGTGTTTAGAGATGAATCGATGTGACATTTGCTGCAGAACATAATGGATTGGGAATTAATAGACAAATGTGTTATATGATGCTGTCATGTGGGGAAGTAATGGAAGAATGTGAATTAAATGTTCTACCAAAATGACTTGCGTTTTTTACGAGTGAGTCACAAGTCCAAGTCAAGTCTCGAGTCAGCTGTCCACAAGTCCAAGTCAAGTCGCAAGTTTCTATTTTTGCGACTTAAGTGCGACTCGAGTCCAAGTCGCGGACTCAAGTTTCCATCTCTGCTCGTTACAATCAAAGTATTCAGAATACCATCTCTGAACACACAACATGTCCATCCTTGAAGCAGATGGGCTACAACAGCAGAAGACAACACCTGGTGCAACTCCTGTTAGCTAAGAACAGGAAACTGAAGCTACAATTCGCACAGGTTCATCAAAATTGGACAATAGAAGACTGGAAAAACCTAGCATGGTCTGATGAGTCAAATGCAAATTGACATGGCAAAGCAAAGTGGCACTAATCAAATGAAGTTTGGTTTAACTCAATAGGTCAAATCCAGTTTGTTTTGATGATCATGACCTTGAAACCAATCCATTTTGATTAACCAGATCTTTATAATGAATCTTTAGAAAAAGCATATAAATTGACTCTTATTATCAGAGGGTTGTAGTAACTACTGATCTTTAAAGCTTTAAAAGTACTTTATTTACGAATCCTCTACACTCCAATAAAAAAACAAGTCTTTTACATTTTTGCAGCATTTGCATTCCTTTCATTTCGCCTTTATTTATTTATTTAGTTTTTGCATGAATTTGTCTACCTTGTATACGTATATATTGATGTGTTGTCAAGAGTAGTTGAAGGTTCAATCTCTCTTTATTCAAGATGAAGATTCCTCTCTCTGTCCTCTTACTGACTGCTCTTGGTGAGCTAGTCTCAGCCCTCATTAGGGAACACTTTTATGTGAATAGTGTGTTGACCTGGTTTCAAGCTCAGACATACTGCAGGACGTATTACACTGACTTGTCCACCTTCAGCTGTGAAGAAGAGTATTTAAGGTTCTTAAACACAAAAGGATATCAACGCAATGGCTGGATCGGCTTGTACAAGGAACCAAGTGCAGTGCTATACGACCAGTGGTCAGATGGGAACCCAATAACATATACACTTCTACTGCAGAATCCTACAGCTAATTATGCCCAGTGTGTGTATGTGAGCGTGGAAGCAAGGTCTTGGGAAGCTGTGGATTGCTTCCCCTCTGTTGGTCCATTTTTCTGCTACCAAGTGTCAGATCTGATCTTGGTGACAGAGAATAAAAGCTGGGAGAAGGCTTTAGACTATTGCAGGGAAAACTACATTGATCTGGCGAGTCTGTCCTCACAGACTGATTTACTCGCAGCCAGTAAGACCGTAAACGGCATCACAGTTAATGTCTGGACAAGCCTGAGGTTCCTGGCCGGTGTTTGGTTCTGGATAAACGGAGAGACTTTGGACAGTCAGCTCGTGATGTCTTTGCCTTCATGTCCCATCCCTCCTGATCACTGCGGGGCTCGAAACTTTGTCACTAATCGTTGGGAGTTAAGAGATTGTGATGAGAAACTCTATTTCTTCTGCTACACTGAGGTGAGAAAATGAGCATCTACAACATCATTAAGAATGATATTAACCAAGAAGATAAAACAAGTTCAATAAAAGCATGCTGGGTTTATTATGAAAGTGTTTTGGCTTCATCTTCTTTCAAGACGTATTTAAAATGTTTTTGTTTGATACCATATTGATGCAGACTGCAAACACCTTAGGAATGAAGTATATTGTTCACAAATGTAACTGACAATTCATGTCACAATGTTGAAAGATTGACACCTTGTCTGACAGCATGTCAGATCAAGGCCTGTGTTCTTCACAGAGTTCTGTCTATTTTTCTCCTAACAGAAAGAGGCCAGTGGCGTCTCAAATACCAAACCAGTTGGTAATGGTAATGGCTAACACAGAAGACAAATGTCATCATCAACTCCCCAAAAGATTGTCCAGATTATACTCTTGTTAGATATTAACATCATTATTAGGAAAGTAATTAATTTATTTTAAACTAAATTTGATATAGCTTTTTGTTCTCAACAGATTTCACAGAATTGTTCTTTTCTCCTGGTCTCTAGTGAATCTATTTATTGTCATCCAACAGTTGGTGATATGTTCATTATGCTGTTATAATTTATTCTGTAAAAATGCTCATTCTGTAAATTATTTTGTAAATTTTAGAAGTATGGGGGAGAAAACACATTTAGAATACATCACAATAGGCTAAGTTAATATTCATTGTAAGTTACATGAGATTTAAGTAATTTATCTGCTCTTGAAACATGATATATATATATATATATATATATATATATATATATCCCAGGACAACACTGAGGAAAGCTAATGTTTTCATGCTTATTTTTTGTTTAATACCACCCGTTGGATCTTAATACAAATAAACCCTGTCAGACTGGGAGTTTTGTATTTCTTACATTTCTGTGCTTCATTAAAATCAAAGTTGTTTCTAAATTAATATTTTAAAAGTTTCTAGCATGTCTAATCTGATTTAACAATGCATAAAGGAATAGTTCACACCAAAATGGTTCCCATTGACTTGACCATAGTCATTTTTAGTCCTAATATGGAAAGTCAACGGGGACCATTTTTTGGTGAACTATTCAATTCAATTCAATTCAATTCAATTTTATTTATATAGCGCTTTTCACAATGTGCATTGTTCCAAAGCAGCTTTACAGGAGCAAATAAGAAAAACACAGAAAGGTAAAACACAGCACAGTGCATGGTGTTTATAGACCAAGCAAGATCATTATAATAAATAATATCTAATAAATAAATGAATAAATAAATAAATAAATGCAGTCTCCCGGTGAGCAAGCCAACACTGCACTGCTCTGCTGTGGCGAGGAACCCAAACTCCAATGCTGAATAATGGAGAAAAAAAAACCTCGGGAGAAACCAGGCTCAGCCGGGAGGGCCAGATCTCCTCTGACCTTTAAGACATTTATTAATTTAAAGGTTGTTTTGTTGTTTAGACTATATAAACACACTTATTAACATAACACACCTTGATGGCTTTGCCTTTTGCATCTAAATCTGACTGGAAACGTAAATCAGCTGTCCTCAAGTTTGAACTCCTTCATCAGTTTCACAATAGCCTCTTTCACACATGCTGTACAGTCTTTACTGGTAAATTGACAGAAAATTGCAGTTAACAGATCGTGTGTGAACAGGACCTCTCCGGCAAATCAGTAATCCCAATTTACCAGTAATAGAAATTGTAACATTAGGCTTGCAACAATACTATGCCACCGACTGCAAGATCAGCCGGTTGCAGGCCGGGGAGGAGTAAAAAGACGGCCGTCAGATCGGACACTTCGTGCTTCCCGTAGGGAGCTGAACCTACAGCAGACCAAGGGATATTCATTTCTTTATCACGTTTTAAGTGAATATGATAGGAATACCTGATTTTTTGCATTAAGAACAGTACAATAAACATAAAATGTGATACAAACATCAAATTTGTGAGTATAATCGTAACTGAGTGTGTCAGAATAAACACACATCACATATACTGTACACGTGAACATTCTGGCCAATGAGATTAAAGTGTGTCCTCATCAAGGCTTTCGCAACCGATTTTGAGCAACTGTTTTGCTCTCACGGTACTTTAATGGCACATGTGATCTTAAGGCGGCTGCAGCGCCAATCAAAGTCGGACAAATTGTCTAACCAGAATGCATTGCTGTTGTCACTGTCAGGCGGCTGCAGATTCTTGCGCCGCCGCATGAAGTCGAACAACCCTATAGTCTTGCATAGCCAGACTTATCACCACTTTCTTTGGCCAAGGCCATATGACTGACAGGCAGTGTTGGGTAAGTTACTCTTAAAAAGTAATGAATTACTAGTTACTAATTACATATTCAATAGTGTAAATAGATTACTGTACAAATTACTCTCTCCAAAAAGTATTTAAGTGCTTATTACTAATTACTTTCTATATCCTATTTCAACCTTGATTAGTTAAGTGATTCAAGGATAGACATGAAACGGCTCTTTTAATTCATTCAAATAAATAATATAAAACTACATAAAGTAGTATTATTAACTGACCAAAGTATTACAAATGTGAGAATTATACATTAAAGCGTGGATTTTAAAGTAAGACTTTAGATTTTGATGTCAATTCCACTATTGCACACACATATATTACACAAAGTATTTAATTTAATTACATCAGAAGTAACTGTAATTAAATTACAGAAAAAATCTGAGTAATCCCTTGCTTTACTATTGCAAGGGAAAAGTAATTAAATTACAGTAACTAATTACTTAGTAACTAGTCACACTCAACACTGCTGACAGGTAAGACAACCAGTCATGTTTAGAGGTGTGGAAATGTCCCCGCAGTAACAGACCGGTGTAAATTCACGAAAGTGTCAAAAGTTAACAGAAACAACAATGATTATAACTTTATGCCATGAACCTCGCATACTTTTAAGAATTAAGCATTTAGTCGACTGTGATGAATTCTTATAGCAACCATTGTAAACACGACAGCTTACTTCTTAGATCAGACGGCTTCGTGTTGTTTCCAGGCGGACCGTTAAAGAATGCACGTCTCCCGGAAATCCTGTGAAATTCAACCAATCAGATGACAACTTCGAACGTGCTGAAGTGTTTCCAAAAAAGTGTGCCTTATGCATCAGACGTTTAGCCAACGGTCTGTGGGCGTGACGTCTGAGGCTGAGACTAGTTGTAACATTACTGGCAAATTACCAGTATGAGGCGCTGTGTTTATGAAGAATGAGGATTACCGTTAAGAGCACGTACAATGCATGATGAGCTGACTGCTTTGGGCCAATCACAACACTCTGACGCAGATGACGCGCACACTCTGCGCTGTGTATCTCTTCACATTTCTGCACTGAAGTTGTTCAAAACACGCGCTGCATCCGAAATCGCCTACTTCCATACTATATAGTAGGCCAAAATGAGTATGAATCATGAATAGTATGTCCGAAACCTCAGTATGCAAAAAAAGAAGGCAAGAAATACCCGGATGGTCTACTACTTCGTGAGTGCACGAGATTCATGAATGTGGATCAGATGGACACTTCTCTATCTCATGATGCCACGGGAGCTGGAGCAAGGGTCAAATTTCAAATAAATATAGCAGAAAACGTTAAGGCGGACATCAGTTTTCAATGTAAGTGCCAATAAATGAATTTCTCGTGATTAAATTATGTTTTTATCAACGCTCACGTATAGGTTGTTGTTAATATGTCATAGGTCAAAGAGCATACAGGTCACATGACCATAAAACATGGCGTACGCAGTATGTCAAAAATGTAATCATACTACTCCCATTTATACTATATAGAACATACTGTTTAAACGGCTGATAGGTAGGTACTTATTCAAATTCAGTACGCACTGTCACAGTATGCGATTTAGGATGCAGTATTTGTGCCAAACACGTTGTCATGTATTCGCCAAACTGCTCACGACACGAAGCTATTATAAAATGCTCTTGTAACCCACTACTTTTGCAGGGCTTAATGCTTTTATAAAATGGATATTCAATATGCGTAGCAAGGCCAAGAAACACAGATGCAACAACAGTGGCACAGTGATACTTAGGCTATGTAATGCATTGTAAATTTTGGCTTAGAACATGACTCAACCAATCAGAATCAAGGACCAGAACTGACCGTTTAATAAATGTAAATTTAGCTGACGTCAAGATGTTTCATGTTCCAGAGAGAAAAGGGAATTTTTAGCAATGTCCCTCTCACTTAATTCTGAAGGCAAAGAAAACAGAATTCTTTTGTTTCTTATCCAAGCAGTTCTGTTCTGGTTTCCAGACACAATCTAAAGTTTTGCATTTGCTCTTCTTTTACTTTGTACAGGTAACAAACTTTGCATATAAGTCACTGGCATAACTTTTATTTGAATTGCTTTCATGCTGACAGTCATTTGTTTATCCCTTGAATGCATGGCTGGATTTCACTATTAACTCAACAGTATGAAACTCGGCATGTATGTCTAATGGTAGCTATGTGGCTAAATTCGAATACATTATGTGAGAAGGCACAGATAATGGCTTGAAAACGAATAACGAATTCTTCCAAATAATAGGTATAAGATTTGGCACATGTGTGTTCCATTAAGACGTTCAGTTTTTCAGAAACACAGCGTATGAATTGACAAGAGACACGCAGCCAAAATCAGATCCCAAAATAGAGGATAAAGAAGAAAGAGAAAGATGTCTATTTTGTGCCGTGTTTCTAAAGCTGACAAAATAACTGTATGGGGGATTATTTGTTATAATTACTTAAAAAAGATTTGCTATCATTTACTCAGCCCATGTTTAGCTAATATTTCCAAGATCATACATTGTGTTACGTAATGTGGCTAAATTGAGCTTCAAAAAAAGACCAAAAAGTTCAAATTTCAGCAAACCGACAGCACTTGCTATGTGCCTCTGTGATCAAACGTTTTTTCATATTTGTAGATGTAGCTTGAAACGTATAGCTTGAAGCCTCTGTCAAGACAACCAAATGATTTGTTCATGCATAGAACTGATTTGGTTCTTGAGTTCAGCTCACTGATTCAAGATCCTGTCTCTGTTTTTAACTCATTTCCTCGCTTCTTTTATTGGAGCTCCTGTGTGAAACGTATTCATTCAGTGAATAACAGCAAAACAACAACAACAACAAAAATATATGACTATATAGTTTTCTTATAAATTTCCTGTTTAAGCCACTTTTTAATACCTGATACAGATACAATAGTTACTGATATTGGATCCGTTAATATTCACTACAAGATCCTAAAAAAATCATAGAACAGTTATTTATTTCTTCCAATTAAGTTTTAATTTTAAGGCACATTTTAATCATCTGAACTTTCTTCAAGAATTTGATGAGGCTAAACATTGTGTTGTGCTTATTATGATCAACAGTGGAAGATCAGGGGTATCTTTCAGAGACTCTTCCATTCATTACACCACAAGTCAATGATCAGCTCAGCTCATTTTATTAATTATTAAAAAACTATTCTGTTTCTTTCAAGAGAACCTAATAGCAATCTGAGGTCTCAATCTGATGTCGGGATCAAGTGTTCCACCTTCACCAGAGACTCGTTATTATTCACACCCAAAGGACAGAGTGTTGGACTGAGTATTGACACCGCAATGCAAAGAGGCATTAAACAAATTAAGTTTGGTTTAACTGGAGAGGTTTTGATCTTTGTTTTGATGTGGACAATCGCTTTTGAATTCTTTTCATCATGACCTAGAAACCAATCGAGTTTGATTAACCAGATCTTTATAATAAATCTTTAGAAAAACATAAAAGACATATTCATGTTATAAGAGAGTTGTAGTGACTATTGATCTTTAGATATTTCTCACAGTACTATATTTACTAATTCCCCCACACCCCAATAAAAAATAGGTATTTTACATTTTAACAAGATTTGCATTGCTTTCAATTCTGCATTACTTTGTTTATTTATTTAGTTTTTGCATGAATTTGTCCATGTTCTCTATTTATTGTTGTGTAGTCGAGAGTAGCTCAAGGTTCAATCTTTCTAGTCAAGATGAAGATTCCTCTCTCTGTCCTCTTACTGACTGCTCTTGGTGAGCTAGTCTCAGGCCTCATTAGGGAATACTTTTATGTGAATAGTATGTTGAGCTGGTTTCAAGCTCGGACATACTGTATTATACTGACTTGTCCACCTTCAGCTGTGAAGAAGAATAGTAGTAGAAGAGTATTTAAGGTTCTTAAACACAAAAGGATATCAACGCAATGGCTGGATCGGCATGTACAAGGAACCAAGTGCAGTGGTATCCGACCAGTGGTGTGATGGGAACCCAATAACATATACACTTCTACTGCAGAATCCTACAGCTAATTATGCCCAGTGTGTGTATGTGAGCGTGGAAGCAAGGTCTTGGGAAGCTGTGGATTGCTTCCCCTCTGTTGGTCCATTTTTCTGCTACCAAGTGCCAGATCTGATCTTGGTGACGGAGAATTGCTGGTGATCGCTGGGAATTTAGAGATTGTGATGAGAAACTCTATTTCTTCTGCTACACTGAGGTGAGAAAATGAGCATCATCATTTAGAATGATATTAATAACTAGTTAAACAAACGCAAGATGGATTTATCTTAAAATTGTGTTTGTTTGATCTTCTTTTAACACATTTATGATGCAGACTGCAAACACCTTAGGAACGGAGTACTTTATATTGTGCACAAATGTATCTTAAGTGCCAGCATGTTATGTGCATAGCCCATGTTATGTAAATTCTGACTTGATTTTTCTCCTAACAGAAAGTCACCAGTGGCGTCTCAAATATCAAACCAGTTGGTAACAGTAATGGCTAACACAGAAGAGAAACTACCCAAAAGATTGTCCAGATTTTACTCTTGTTATACTGTATATTAACATCATTATCAGGAACCTAATTCATTCATTTGATAGCTTTTAGTTGTCAACACATTTTACAAAACTGCTGTGTAATTTATTCTGTAAAAATGGACAATATCACACTTTAATTCAAATTTTAGAAGTATGTGAGCAAAAACATTTAGAGTACATTACAGGCTGAGTTAGTATTCATTCTGAGTTGCTTCATGAGATTTCAGTCATTTATCTGCTGTTTTTATATGTAGATGTTTTTCCAGGGCAACGTACTTTTTAATCCCAGTCTTTGGATATCGTCCTAATACAGATTAACTCTGTCAGTTTGGGAGCTTTGTATTTTTTACATGAATGTACTTTATTACAGCTTTCCTGTGGCTCAGTGGTTAGAGCATGGCACTAGCAATGCCAAGGTCATGGGTTTTATCCCAGGGGATTGCACATAGTCAGAAAGAAATGTATAATAAAAGCGTCTGCAAATGCATAAATGTAAATGTATTAAAATCAAATAAACAAACAAAATTTGACTTCACATCATGTTTCAGTCAGTCCACCCCCTCTCTTATTCCAAACTTTGCAAAACAATCACTGAAGCCTTAATATCTATCATTCTTAAAGATTTTTTTTATTTAGTTACATAGCACAACTCGAAGGGTTTGACTTTTGCATCTAGAAAACTGTCCAGAAACTTAAATCAGAAGTCCTTCCAATGTGTCCTAGTCAGCCAGCTGCTCTTAGTGGAACAGAAAAACTCTCACAATATCTGATAAAAACACATTCTTCCATTCGCAGTTTTGCAACAAATTAGTCTGGCCAGGTCACACTTCACAAGACTGTCATTAGCGACATCACAGATACAGCACCTTGAAAACTAATTAACTAAACTGCATGTATCTTTTATTCATAACTGCTAAAGCATTTAATACAGCTTTTCCAAATAAATATTGAACTGTCTCTATAAGCGTTAATCATTTAAGGCAGGGGTATCCAAAGTCAGTCCTGGAGGACCGGTGTCCTGCAAAGTTTAGCTTCAACCCTAATCAAATACACCTGAACAGCCAATCAAGGTCTCACAAAGCAGACTAGAAACTTCCAAACAGGTGTGTTGAGCCAAGTTGGAGCTAGTGGCCATCCAGGACCGACATTGGACACTCCTGATTTAAGGTGTTCATGTCAATGTATGTTTGCAAGTCAGTCAGTTTGTCAATGTGTGTTTACATTAAATGTATCTAAATGTACAATATCAACATTTTCTGAAACTTGTAATTGGGGATTTTTGGAACAGGTCAATAGAAACTACTGATATAGAATTATAAGGTTTTATCTGCAAAACATTCATTAAAGGGGTCATATGACACGGCTAAAATGAATATTATATATTATAGTTTGTTTTAGATGTAATGCAATGTGTACACGGTTTAAGGTTCAAAAATAAAAAGAAAATTGTATCTCCTCTTTGCCCCGCCTCTCTGAAACGTGCTGATTTTTTACAAAGCTCATGGCTCTGAAAAGGTTAGGCCAGTTAACCAGTGTGTAGTGATTGGTCGAATACTGCAAGCGTGTGACGGAAATGTAACGCCTCTTACCATATTTGGAACATCAGGTTCCAAAGCAATTGTACTGACAGGTACGCCCATCTTACTTGCGTATACATTTGGGCGGTCTTAGTCAAATCATACCATGAACTGATGTAGATTTGTGGGGGTGTGGTTACACGAGGCGTTTCAGGCAGGTCTGTGTGAGCATTCGCTTTTAGATAGAATTCATCTTTTGTTCAAACACTTTAATTTTGCATTTTACTTGTCTAATACATGCATGGGCAATTTATAACACACCAAAGACACAGAAAAACACGTATTCGCACCATATGACCCCTTTAAAGCAATACATTTTCAAAGCAACACAAACCATTTACTTACAATTTTTGTTAAAACATGAAATTAGTGTATAATAATGTGTAAGAAAAGTTACATTTACATGGTTTTATGACACGTATTTATTATTTTAGGACTTCTTTTCCTTTTTCAAGTTAAGCATAAAAGGTAGTGCAAATTGTTGTATCTAAATGTTTTATCCACAGTAGGTGGGACAGGTAAAATTATTTTCTAGAGATGAGTATGGATGAAATAACAGGATAATGTTAATTGTTGTCATTAAGACTGTTGACATTGTTGACTATTTGGCCTTTAGGGCCTAAAATTGTAACACTTAAGGCATTAATCGCATTATGAGAGCGTATGCAAACACAGAAATTAGGACACTTGCACTGCTGGCTAGAGTTGTGTGTACAAATATAAAAATAATCTCCTAAACAAAACTTAAAACAAAACAATACTGAATTTTGAGCTGCTCTCCTTGACAAGTGTATCAATAAAACAGTCAACCTTGTGGTTTCTTTTAAACATTGTTTTGAGTTGTACTGTTTCCTCAGATAATTCCTACTATCACCGAGGAGCCCGACCACATGACAGAGAAAGCTGATCCTGATTGGTCCTCTTGTGTGCATTTAAAGTGCTGATTGGCTTGCAGATAGAACCTGATAGAACCAAGTTATATTTCGATTTTGCTGATAGAACCTTTTTGTTTTCATTTAAAATAGTCCCAAAATGTACACATTTAAAAAAACAAACATGGCATAATGTAAATAAGTTGTCACAGAACAAGAGTAAGTGAATAGCTCAATTAACCCAAACGTCAGATAAAACCTTATAATTCTAAGGTGACAAAATAACTCTCCAGCCAAACCACTGCATTTTGGAAACACAAATTATAACAGTTGTGTCTTTCACTCTCTGTCTCTATTTGGCTTATGTTCCTTATGGACCTTTTTCACATTTCCAGGTTTCTTAGCAGCGGAAGTCTGCAAAAGTGTAACACTTCAAAAAACTGTCAGTAGTGACATCACATGATGACATCACAGACCCAATATAAACTCATGACACTGCATGTATCATTTATTTATAACTCTACATCTGAAAATAAAGATGAACTGAACTGGCTCCATAAGTGTTAATCCTTTCACGTGTGCATGTCGATCTGTGTTTGCATTCAGAAACAGACTGCAAGAACTTGAAAATAAGTCTCCAGCCAAACCACTGCATTTTGTAATTGTCCTCTCTTGACTAATATTCCCTTAAAATACCTCTTACCCCACTGCACTGATGATAATAAAATGTGATCATTACTGCTCAGTGTTTTTGGTTTCTAGATGAGCTGCTAATGCTGGTGGACATTGGAAACACACATTATAACATCTGTGTCTGTCTCTCTGCCTCTCTCTATTTGGCTCATAGTTACAATTTGATAGTTCCTTCCAACAGAACCCTCACTTTACATGAAAGACCAGTGACCAAATCGTCAGAATATAATCTTAACAAGAGATGCCTTGTTGACTTTTTACTAAATATTCAGTCCATCATAAATAGCTGCACAGAAAGCAAGGTCAGCAGCAGACTAAACTTTACTTGTTTCAATATTGTATAAGCATAAATTAGTTATGGTTTATAAGAAGTATAATATGTAGTTTACTACAGTACAACTGAAAATTACAGCATTCTATGTCCTTCACTCTTTTGTGAATCCAAGAAAATTGATTCAGATTTATGAATTATTGGACTGCTTTACTGCAAAATCAACATTTCCTTTGACCTGTAGAAACCAGACTGTCTACCAGTCCCTTTAATAATAATGTGTGGACATGCCTGCAATTCTAGCAGATTATAGTTTCAAGGTTGATAACTTTCAGGAATCGTCTATTGCTCAATTCACTGAGCTATAACCAATGAGTAAAATGTGTTTCGCAACCACAGCCTGTGTTACAGTAAATCTGTAAGCATGTAAGAGCAAAAGCAAGTTCAGTTTTTCTCTATACTGTAGATATATAAAGAGTTCCTTTAATCAAACATAAACAAAAATGGTGCTTTATGCAATACGAGTTTTATTATTCTATTCATGTATGCCTTTTTGTATATATAAATAAAAAAATATATTCCTTGTAGTTTGCCTTTTTCCTAATAATTTTGTAATAATTAGATAATGACACACTGCATTGCCTAGTTTAACACTATTAAGTGGTGTGTAATGGGGACAGGATGCACTTTATAGACCAAACAAAGACAAATAAAAAATCTTTGAGCAAGATATCCAATAAACACACCCAAAAGTAACCGTAAACATCGAGTCATGCCCAGAGCTACAGCAATCATTTCCGCTCAACGATGCTAATTCTTCACACATACACAGCTGATGACACACACACATCTACACAGCAGAAACCCCTCGAAATAAACACACTTAAATCGCCCACTGATCACTCGCGCACATGGACACAAGTCTGGTAGAACGCATGACATGTGAGCTTGTTTATGTATGAAGCTGCACCCTTATGCAGCTGCTTTCATCACACCAGCTAATCACTAGCAGATGTAATGGAGAATAGGACAGAGGGAGAAAGAGAGAGAGAGAAGCTGGAGAGCAGATGTGTGTGAGATTGGATATGGTGAGGAGAGAGAAGCAGGGCATGCCAGAGGGGGAAGGAAGGACTAGAATTAGACATGTGTAGCTAAAGAGATACAGGAAGTAAGTTAAGAGGGGAGGACGATGTGCTCTATTGTTCATGTAAGTGACTGAAGAAAATGAAATACTGTAGTTGTGGTGAGATTTATAGATGTGATTGACTAAAGATGAATTGCACAGAGAAAAACAAATAAAATAACTTCAATGAACAAAACAAAACCAATCAATGACCTTGAAAATGACAAATAAAGCTTTCACTTTTTTTGTACTCCTGCATAATGTTGTTGGTGATGCCTGATCAAAGTGAAACATTGGAGAAAATTAAAGGTGGGGTGTCCGATTTCTCTTAGCTGTGTTGATGTTCAAATCACCAAATCAAACATACCCCTACCCCTATCTTTCGTCAGCGCTCGGCTCGGCTAATGTCCGTCCTGTGCATTGTGCACCTTACTGCTGATTGGCTACAAGGTTGTTTTGGTACTCGGCCTGACTCTGTTGTCTAAAGCGTAATTCGGAAATCGGTTACCCCGCCTTTAAGAAAAGTGTAAAATTACATCAGTTTTATAAAAAGTGTCAGTCCCTAGATGCTCATATGTCCCAGCTTTCCCACAGAAAATATCGCCACGTGATTATCTTTGGAAAACACATGTCTGTGTATTTTTGGGATTTATAAAGCACAACAACACTTTCATGTACTTTGTACAAAAGAAAAGATGAAGGACAAAGATGTATATAGTACTTTCAGAAAGTACTCAGCCTTATCAGATGGTTAAAAGTGAAGTAAATGGTCTCATTTTTATATCCCGGTGGGGACCTAAACCTGAATGCACACCAACAAATGGGGACTCGTGTCACCTTGGAGACCAAAATTGAGGTCCCCATCAGCAAAAAAGCTTATAAATCGTACAGAACAATTTTTTTTTCATAAAAAAATGTTTTCTATGATGTTTAGGTTTAGCGGTAGGTTAGGGGATAAAATATACAGTTTGTACAGTATAAAAATCATTACACATATGGACTGTGTGTGTGTGTGTGTGTGTGTGTGCGTGTGCGTGCGTGTGTGTGTGTGTGTGCGTGTGTGTGTGCGTGTGTGTGCGTGTGGGTGTGTGTGTGTGTGTGTCTATCCGGCATTTCTGAACACTCTTCCTCTGGAGCAGGAAAACTATTCCAACAGCAGTTGGTCTGTCAATGCACCATTAAAACATCTCTCTGCAGCCACCAAGGGGTCAAGGTTTTGTAATGGACCAGTTGGCCCCCGCTGGTAGCCGTCACTATACTTCTGACTACAAAATTTCTCCATTAATGGCCATGCACAGTATATCCTGACAACATTAATTTGATATAAATCACAAATATATTTTATGACGTAATTGTTTGGAGCACAGCGATTTCAAATCTGTATGTGCTGTCAACTTGTAACTTACACAATTGCACAATAGAAGGTATTAAAAAGTTTATCATTACTCTATGATGAAAACATCTAGACAGTGATCTTATGACACACTGCATGTATGTGTGGCTAAATGTTAGAGTGTCAACACTGAGAGGAAGCATCTGTAAGTGTGTGAATTATGAGATGATAGTCTTTTAGAGTAAAAATTTCATCAGAGCAGCTGTACCACAGTCAAAACCAACATCTCTCTCACACAAACAGGTTTGTTTCAATGTAATTGGGAATAACTATCTCGGGGGACGAGGTTCAAAAGGCCTTGAAGCAAGTAAACACCAGAAAAGCAGCCGGCCCCGTTGGCATCTCTGGTCGAGTATTGAGATCCTGCGCTAATCAGCTTGCCAGTTTGTTTGCTAATATTTTCAACGTTCCCTTTCTGTCGGTCTCTCGACGTTGTGTCGAGCCAACAGATTTGGTTCGTCCTTGAGAACCGACTACTTAGAAAAGGCCAATGAAATTGGCGAATGAAATTTGCATGCCGGACTCCGCCCCCGGATATCCGGGTATGAAAGGGAGACGGCGTGCCTCATTCATTCACCTTTTGTTCTTCGGAGCCTTAGCTCATGAATTGCAGACCTTCGCTACTACTTAGCAACACAGACTGCCGGTTCTACGACGTGGTGCAGCGGACTGTCCCTTGCTGCGGCGACTTCCCCTGGGCGTCTCGGCGGTTCCAG
Organism: Triplophysa rosa; assembly: GCF_024868665.1. Taxonomy (NCBI): domain Eukaryota; kingdom Metazoa; phylum Chordata; class Actinopteri; order Cypriniformes; family Nemacheilidae; genus Triplophysa; species Triplophysa rosa. The sequence continues at coordinate 19,180,046 of NC_079891.1, read as the reverse complement.
AAGTGTTCGAGTTTTTTCTCTAAAAGAGCAAATTTCTCCAGCGTGGCATGTCCCGGTGTTCTTGTGGGTGCAACACACTCATCGAGGAGGGGGACGGACACGAGGTCTGCTTCCAGTACCCTGGGGCAGCCCTTGTGGATACGTCCTGCCCGTACTGCGGGCGGTTTATGATTCAGACGTTGCGTCATGGGTGGCTGTGTTCCCACGGGACTCAGCCACCACTTCGTCTGTTTCCCGTTCTGTGACAGCAGTGGCTATGGCCCTGCCGTCCGCTACGGCGAGCAGCGAGGGTGATATGAGGATTACTGTGAGCGCTAATCCGTCAGCCACCGGCTCGCGGTCCATTCGCACCTCGTCTCGCTCGTCTGACCGTTCCCCATGAGGCGGTCCCACCGTCTCGTCCCTCAACCACGTATTCGGTAACGGTGCGTGATGATGAGATGTCCGTTGCAGCATCGGAGGAAGTCTCTAGGACAGCACAACCTGATCATTTGGTTCCTAAGGGGCGCGGGAAGGCTACCGCCTCACCCCCGCTCCGCACCCTCTTGCAACCTTGATGCCCCCAGTAGGGTGGTTCCGTCTGATGTATCCACATGATTGGTTCCCACCTTGGTAACCCATGACCTTCCCTAGGTGGACCTCCACCTTGCGGTTAACTCCTTCAGTCCGCACTTTCCTCCCATGAGTTCTCCCCTAACGGTGAGACCATGTTGGTATCTCCACTAAACTCCTCCCTTCGGTAGGAAGTGGTCTCTGTAGCGCATCCACCATTTGAGGAAGTAGCGCTTACCCAGTGGCCTTACGGTACCGGGCGGCTTCTCGCTGTTAGAGAAACAAGGCCGCCGCCTGTGAGGCCGAAGGCAGGGGCCTTCCCACCTTTCAAGAAAAGCTCTGGGACCCCCTACCTACCCACTGGTAGGTTACAATTTCGCGGTAGCGTTCACAGCTGACACGCCCAGGCCAGTCACCGTCGCTTCGCTAGAGATTGTGACAGGGCACAGTGTTGTGGCGTTTTCCATAGGAACCCCATCTGTCGGCTCGACACAATGTCGAGAGACCGACAGAAAGGGAACGTCTTGGTTACGGATGTAACCTCAGTTCCCTGATGGAGGGAACGAGACGTTGTGTCCTTGTTGCCACAACATGTGCTGCCCACTGCAGCAGTCGTGAGAGGGCTCAGGCTCCTCAGAACAAAGGTGAACGAATGAGGCACGCCGTCTCCCTTTTATACCCGGATATCCGGGGCGGTGTCCGGCATGCAAATTTCATTCACCAATTTCATTGGCCATTTCTAAGTAGTCGGAAGCGATTGGTTCTCAAGGACGAACCCCATCTGTTTTTTACACACTGCACAGCTCTTCACTAGCTGGCCTCTGTTACACAAACGGAGGCCAGCTAGTGAAGAGCTGTGCAGTGTGAAAACCTCACTTCCCGACCAACAGAGACGCTCTAGCGACAGACACTAGAGACTGCGGTCTTTAGCCTCCTCGTTAGAGCGCCCGTCTCCCATCCGGACCGTTGCCGGTTCGAGGCCCGTGCAGAGCGGTGCAAGTGGTACCGGTTACACTTATACAGGTCTGTTTCGGGTAATTATATAGTTTGATTTTAACAAGTTACAGCTGGACTTACTTTTTCTCCTTTTCTCATTCCTGATGCCCGAAAGGGTGGGAAATCCATAGAATTATCAACATTTCGAAATGTCTTTGTATCTAAATACCAAACGACACTGCATTTTCCTTTAAATTGTCCCACATTCATAACCCCTGTGGATTTGACAAAGCATTCATATTCTTTTATTTTAGAGTTTTTCTATTCAATCAATTTAGTTTGATGAATTTAGAAGAACTTAAAGTGTCTCACCACGAGCAATCTCTGGCAAACAACACAACCTAACTATATAAGCAAAAACTGCTTACCTTTTGGCCAATTTGTTGTGTTGTTCGTCCAGAAGCTGCCCGCTGTGGTCCACTTCACTGCTCTTTCAGAATTCTGTTCGTGACGCCAAAATGTTGTGGTTTCTCTTTCTCTGTCCTGAAGAACCACTCTTGAGTCTCGAGTTTTGAAACCAAAAGCAAGACTTTATTTGTCGAGACAGACAAAGCCGAGTTGGTTTGCAAAGCAACTGTTTAGCCTGGTTGGGGGAAGACCTTTATAGGGGTCCTCTCACACACACGTCAAACTGAGTTATTGGGTTACCATTATAACTTGAAACAGATGTTCTTCCTCACAATACCTAGCTAGTGAGCATAGCTCAGCCTTCCAGTGGGGAACATAACGGTCCACCACCAGCATCACAACGGCAATGAAGCAACCGTGCATTACACTATTAAAAGCCATTCCCATTTCCTCGCACTAATGTCTTTCCTAAGATGCCTTATTTGGATCTCAGCCAGTTCTTCATAATGCGAACACTCCACTTAACATCAACAAATCACCCACAGCCAAACATCACTGCCTTAACCGTCCCAGCAGCGCGAGCATGCCTCTGCCGGCAGCTCCCGCCCACCCACTGCCCTTCCCCACCTCCTCTTCCTACGTCCACCCCCTGCCTGTGGCCCTCTGCCCCTCTGCCCCTCCGTCCAACTCTAGTGCGAGGTTGCCTCCGTTAGCGGTGCAGGCCCAGGCTTCTCTACTCCTCTCCTTCACTTCTGCCTATGCCCCAGGAGCCGACCCTAGCGTGAGGCCGCCTCCACAGCGGCTCCGGCGCTATCTCTGGTTTTCTATCCTCCTCTTTCCTATCTCCCCCCAGTCAGTGGCCCGCTGCCCCTCCGTTGAACTTTAGCGTGAGGCTGCCTCCCCTAGAGGTGCAGGCCCTGGCTACCCTCCCTCCCAACTTTCCTTCTACCTTTGCCCCAGGAGCCATCTCAAGCGTGAGGCTGCCTCTGCAAGCGGCTCCAGCAGCCGCCTTTCTTCCTCTCTCTCTTCCTCAGGCCTGCCCTTCCTTCACGCTGTCTACAGCCACAGCGATGCCCATCGACCCGCCACTCATTTCCGGTTCCAAAAAATGGTCCGTTTTGCTCCAATCTGGCATCCCTGCCAACCATTTTTTCCAGCCATTCTTTCTGCATTGGCGTGGCAACCACAGCCACCTAAAAAGACCTTTCCCAGCCTCAAATCGAAGCTCTCGGCCGCTGGACATCAGAGGCATTCAAAAGCTACGTCTGGTCGACCGCTCACGCATCTTCCAAATCATCTAACTTCAGCTCGCCCTTATCTCTCTAATGCCAACCGAACATATTCGCTCTAAACCGCCACAGCAGCAACCCTTCATGCAGGAGCCTGTGCTTCCAGTTGCCTCTGCCACAGCAGACTCTGATCGTCCAGAAGCCCGCATCGCAGCAGCACCTGCGCCCCCGCATGGGCCCGTGCTTCCATCCTCTCTCTGCAGCAGCAGACACCTCTCCTCTAGAAGCCAGTATCACCACAGCAACCGCCCCCACAGGGGCCCACGCTTTCATCTTCTCTCCACCACCGCAGACACCTGTCCTCCAGAAGCCAGCTTCACTGTTGCAACTGCCTCCACAGGAGCCTGTGCTTCCATCTTCTCTCTGCCGCAGCAGACATCTCTCCTCAACAAGCCAGCTTCACTGCAGCAACTGCCTCCACAGGAGCCCGTGCTTCCATCTTCTCTCTGCCGCAGCAGACATCTCTCCTCCAGAAGCCAGCTTCACTGCAGCAACTGCCTCCACAGGAGCCCGTGCTTCCATCTTCTCTCTGCCACAGCAGACATCTCTCCTCCAGAAGCCAGAATCACCGCAGCGACCGCCCCCGCAATTGCCCGTGCTTCCTCATGTTCTGCCGCAGAAGACACCTCTCCTCCAGAAGCCAGTATCGCCGCAGTGACCGCCCCAACAGGGGCCCGCACCTCTACTCTCCGCTGCCTCAGTAGCCACTGCTCCAGCAGGAACCCGCACCTCTACTCTCTGTTGCATCAGCAAGCACTGCTCCACCAGGAGCCCGCATCTCTATTACCGCAGCCTCCGCAAGCACCACTCCAGCAGGAGCCCACATCTCTACTCCCCGTTGCCTCAGCAAGCACTGCTCCCACAGGAGCCCACATCTCTTATTATCGCAGCCACAATCGCTCTATCATGTGCTGCTGAGGCAGACACCCCTCTTGTAGGACCTTTCATCTTCTCCCTACTTCTACTGCAGCACTCGCACCCTCAGGACCTAAATCCTCCTTATCACGCCCTACTCCTACCACCTCCACAGCCTCAAGCCTTGTGTCTTTTGGGGGTATGCATCGCCCGGCTGCTGTCCTGCATTAATTGCATCTTTTGGGGTGAGCTCTTGGTTCAGTAATAACCGGCGAGCTCGGAGCCCGCTCCCCGGACAACATGACAAATACGCATACCTTTTTCTACCCTTCCTCTTATGTTATTATCTGCATAGGTGAACTCGTGAAATGTATAAAAACAATGTGCACTTTGTAATGACATAACACGAAGTGCATTCACTCAAAGAGAGCATGTTTTTGGTTTTTATAGATAATGATGTGTTTGTCCCGTGTCATGTATAAAACAATGTGCACGTTGTAAAGACATAACGCGAAGTGCATTCACTCAAAAGAGGCTGAACTTTGAACTTTGACGAGAGGCTGAAGTGTTGCGTGATGTCATTGAATTTCTAGTTTTTCTTGAGCACACGTGCCAGACTGTCAGTTTTGAAAGCTTATATCTTCTAAATGGGAATTTTGTCAGCGTGTAGCTAACTTATTTTTAATAAAAGGAAAAAAACATTCATTTTAATTTCACTGGGGCTTTAAACTATGTAAATAACCCCCTGTATACCCCAGAACAACAGGCAGAAAGTATTCAGCCTTTGTCTTTTCAGATTGATTTAATTTCTGATCTCTTCACACAAACATTCTGTATTTTTTTATAGATTGTATATAGATGTGATTAACTGTGTATGGGACAAATAAACAAATTGAAATGTATTATTAGAACCCAATTTAACTTATAGACTAACACTAACCCTAAACCGCTAACCCCACTTAACCCTAACACAAACCTGTTGACATTATTAGATTTTAAGTAAAATAGGAATTGGTTCATTTGTAAGCATTTAAAGGGATAGTTCACTCAAAAGGAAAATTCTGTCATCATTTACTCACCCTCTTGTGAAACCTGTTCAAACCTGTATGGCTTACTTCAGAAAACACAAAAAATATATATTTAAAAAAATATTGGTAACCAGTAGCCTACCCATTGGATTATGTGTCCATACAATATATTTTTGGGTGATCTATCCCTTTAATGCTAGTGATGGTCATAAACATTTACATTTAGGCAATTTACATTGCAATCCCTGGAATCGAACCCATGGCCTTGGCATTGCTAGCACCATGCTCTAACCACTGAGCTACAGGAAAGCACATAAAATGGTTTTACAGTTATTTAATTTGTGTGGAACACACCTTGAAAAAAATCTTTACTGAGCAAGCAATTGAGTATTTCTAAGATACGTTCATTTGAATTAGCACACTAAATTCTTCTCAGTATTGGATGAGGCTTTCCCTGAAGTGTTCATATGGTGACATTCGGTCTACAAAACTCTCCCAAGAAATAAAGAGCCTCTTGTTTCCCCTATTGAATCAATCGGCATGCCATAGGCATTATTTAAGGCAACATTGCTATAATAAAACATAAAAAGTTAAGAAATCCCAAGTTGTTTTGCCAAACAACCCTATAGGAACATCCTGCTTTATCCTGCAGTAAAAAAGAGTTTTAGTATGATCTTAATATATGAATGGAATGTCTATGGCTAGTATTGAGGATGCCTCATGCTTCAGTTACTCAATGTCAACTCAGTTACCCTGCGTGACTGCATGCGTGTGTAGCGTCAGGTTTCTGAGCTATAAATGCTGCTGTATGATTCATGCGAGGCCAGCATCTGCACATATTACACAGACATGCACACACAGGGCCTATTAACTGAGAAAAGGTGGAGCGATGAGAAAAAGAGAGAGGGGGGATGGGGTAGGAAGAAAAAGGAGGTGATTGTTGGGGAGTTTGAGAGAGTGTTTATAAAGAAAGAATCAGCACGAGAGTGAAGGAAAGACGATATTAAAACATATTGTTTGTTTTCGGGATCATATGATAATACTCTCTTTCCGACTGATAAATTAAACAGGTAAGATGAGTCTTCAAAATATTACATTTTGATTTAGATCTTTGTATTAGTTTTATATGATCCATAAACCTTGAACTATTTTTGTTACGAAACTTACCAAGACAACAAAGAGAAATAGTCTCAATACAGCATTGTGAAAAACCTGCATTCCTTAATCACATGATGTTGTTCGGACACCATTGCTAATGACCTGCTTTACATGAAGTTTACTTTGCAAAGGAATGTTAATCAATATCTTAACCTAGGGCAGCTGGCACAGCATGGTACAGCACCCACACCCACCCATTTAGAAATTTGTTCACCGATTTGTTTTGCAATAGAGTGATTTAGAATGCAGGTTGGTTTTTTATGCAATCCTTGCTTTGTACAGTAAATACAAACTGCCTCTTGGAGATAATGTGCGCTGACTGTCACAAGAGATATTTAAAGCAGGTTTAAGGTCACTGGCTCGTTGCTCACTATTCATAATTTTCTTTTTATCCTATTTTCCTTTTTCTTAAATTCCTCATCAAGTTGTTTTCTAAGGAAACATGTACAGTGTCAAAAGTGAAAATGTGCAGTTCTTATCTTGACTGGATGTGTTTATGTCTAATCTGACCCTAAGAGATTGTTTGTACAACTAAGGTCGGGTTAATATTTGTAGTAACAAGACACTTACAGTCCTTTCTGAGTTTTGTATAGTTACTATAAATCAAACTGCCTATTTGAGATAACAGTGAGGGTACATTGTACAACTTTGTGTTAATAAACTATAACAACATAGAAGCAATTACTGTAAAACATATGTAAATGTATTTACTTCGTTTACTTTATTCTCAATAGTAATTCTCAATAAAATCTCATTGGTTCTTTTTTTTACATGACATTCAGTTGTTCATGACAGTTTTGGAGATTCACCTTATATAAACATACATAAAGACTGTGCCTAATAGTAAAACGTTTTAAAATAGATATTTTTATTATGTGGTTAATTGTATCTACATTACTTACATTATAAGTATTTCTTTCTCTGTATCTCTTTATCTTGAGGCTAAAACATAGTGTTATTTTCCTTTTTTTCATTTTATGGCTTTTCTCATAAAAAAGTTTAGATGTTACAATAAAAAAAACATTTAAAGAAGAAAAACACACTTAAATTTTTTGCAAAACATTTTACTGTAATAAGGTAAAATATTATGAACTGCTTTATAAATTCTATATTTAAGGTTAGGTTGGGTATAATAAAGATGCCACCCTCTATTTAGCTTTTGAGCAATATGATGTAAACTTCTGACTGTGATATGAATCAGTGGTTAATGTGTTTTTTAACAGGAATCATGCTGGTGTGTGGACGTGCTCTCATTCTTCTCCTCATCACCAACTTGCTCAACCACTCCTTTGTGACATCATCTCAGAATGCCACTCGACCCCGTTTCCGCCTGTCTGGAGGCTCGATGGATTACTACAGTCTATACGAAGACATCTCCACTGATCCTCCGAGCTCATCTCCTATTGACTCTGAATATCCTGAACCCAATGAATGTCTCTATGACATGTGCATGGAGCAGCAGGGAACCTGCAGAGATCTAACAGTCGCAACAGGTTGCCTTTGCCCTGGGCTGAGCGGAACTCAAATTCCCCCAAGTCCACCGCGCATCGTGAAGGTAACTCGAGAGGATGGCAAAGGGGTTGAGGTACACTGGTGCGCTCCTACCTCCATAGTAACCCATTACATTGTCTCGGTGGAAGGCAAAAATAAAGTGATGGAGAGGAACCTAAAGGTGAAAGACAAGAAGAGAGCGGCTGTATTGGTGGATGTGGCAGCCGGTGAGATTGTTTGCGTGGAGGCTGTGAATAAGGCTGGCGTTAGTGAAAAGGATAGCCAATCATGTATGACATATGAACCCCAAACTTCAGACTCTGGACTTGCATTGAAGCTGGAGATAATAGGGGGTGTGGTGGGACTTCTGGTGGTGTTGATTGTAGCAGTACTGCTGTGGAGGCACAAAAAACATCAGAGATCAACTGCACGAAGAGAGAACTCAGAGGGAGTTTTCTGAAAGACAGAAGTATATACAGACTCATGGAACAGAGTATGTGTGTGGCCAAATATGTCCTATCACAGAAGACATGAGGATCAGTAGATGTATACAACGCATAAGTGTATTAAAAGAGTGCGTGAGTGTATGAATGACACAATGAACAGGGACAAAAAGGAGAGGGGTGCAGAAAAGGTTGGTTAGTGACTCAGCACATTCCTCTCATGGGGGTGTCAGTGTCTAACAATGTGATTTAGGGGAGACACAAACCACAGAGTAATGTGTATTGACACCAGTCACAGCCACTATTTACAGTCCTATGGAGCGAAAATTGTGCCTAAATTTAACAAACAAATCCAGCATTTTGCAAACAAACGCAACCTTTTTTGCAAAAGAAACTAAACTCTGAAACAAACAGAAAGCGTTTTACAAATACATAATGCAATTCGAGAGAAAATGCAAAGGTGTAACATATAAATGTACTGTGTTTAAGTCTCACCTTTTTATGAGATTCTCTCAGATTGATTTTCTCACAAATGCGACGTCCAGATTTTCTCACAAATGTGATCGTCCAGATTTTCTCACAAATGTGATCGTGCAGATTTTCTCACAAATGTGACCGTACAGATTTTCTGAGTTATGCAACTTCTCCCAAAACAGCAGATAGTTCAATTGTTTGACTTAGATTTATATTAGTGTTTTTTTGTGCTGGTTTATTTTATTGCAAAAATTGCCCAAATAGCTTGAAATAGCCAAAAAAAATAGCAGCATTCATTTTAAACCTAAATAGGCTAATGGCAACCAAACAAAGCCGACGACTGACTGAAACAACTGCCACGATGATTTATTTGCTTTTCCATGTTTTATAGCCTAGAAAGCTCTCTACTTTAATGCCATAGTGTTTAGACATAATGTTAAATACTTTTTATCTATGAGTTGTTATGTATAAAAGTCAAACATATGTATCAGTGCAACTTTCATGCAGAAAAATCACTAAAAACCGAGTCGCATCTCAGAAAGAGCGCAAAATACTATACTGAAATCTTACAAAAAAATGACATATAAAAATATAAATAAATATAAATCAGGCCCGGTTCCTGCCAGGTGCAGAAGTGTGGACTTGCAGATATCCTGGGTGGGGATATACCCCAACCGCACAGACAGTATAGCTGCAGACAAAATTAAGAGTCCATTTAAAAAGTATTTTCCTCTTTTTCTGATAAGAATGTGATTTGGTAAAATGATAATTTTTGTTTATTTCCGTGAACTTTTGACAACATTTCTCCCAAATTTCATATAATTTATTTTTATTTATTTGTAGAAAATGGGTGAAAACTGGTGAAAACAGAAAAGATGATCTGCATTTTTAAAACAGAAACACAAAAACAAGTTCATATTTAGTTTTAAGCAACACAAAACTAAGAAAACGTTAGAAAACGTAAAAAAATGTTTTATGAAATAACCCAGATTTTTTTTAAATTAGTTTGTTATCGTGCTCAGTCACTCTTGAGGTTTGCTTTTGTTGGAATTCAACAAACACTGCAGTATATGACTGCAATACATGCAGGATTTAAATGATTTATTTTTATATAAATATAAAAAACAGACAACATTTCATTGATGTTTTACACCTTAAATAAAGCGGTTATGTAAACTGGACATAAATAGAAGCCTACAAAATAAAGTGGGCTAAGAACATTCCCCATTCACTGAACGATCACTGATTTCTGTTTAATTTCTTTTAATGAATTGAATGAATTAATCTGATTACACTGCACAATGAACTTTACATCGTGTCTGCTGTTTTTTATGTGGTATCGTGAGCGCGCATCGCGCCTAAACTGAACTATTTTGCACATTGTTTCGCTACCACCTGCAGAGTGAATTGGGGTGTTTGAGATGGAGAGAAACAGATTTATTTCTGAAGCGGGAGCTTCGGAAGATGGAGCTTTCAGTCATTACTGAAAGTCAATAGGTTAAAATCTAGCCTATATATTGCAAGCAAATAATAGCTGTTTGTTAACAGCACAAAATAAGACCGCAAAAACGAAGAAATGAATCTGATTTTACTGCACAATTAATTTGACATGCTTAATTTTACATATGTGCAGTGCATCTAAAATTCCTTTGCACAGTATTTTGCTTCCACCTGTAGCATGTAGCATGCTTCTCTGTTACAAACTAAAGCCAGAGCAGTGAAGTGAAGAGTGACGTTGCTTTCAGCCAATAGAAAATACAACAATTTTTGGTGTTATTTTTTGATTCTCATTGGGTGGGCAAGACAGATGTTTAGGGGGATTCAGCCCACCCCTGCCCATGCCTAGAGCAAGCCCTGATATAAACACAAAATTATGTCAAAATTCCCTTATAAGAAAGTATCCTTGAAAAAGTAGTTTGTTTTGTGAACGTAATCAGTTGGGAAACAAGAACGAGAAATGAGATGGGGTGGAAGGGGTGACAACATTGCAAATGCATCCAGTTTGTTGTATGTTATTTGTATATTAAAACCAATGCATAATTCATTATTATTATTAAAAACAGCAACTGATTATTATTAACAGTTTCAATAAATTTCATGAGACTAACTGAATGAAACTTGATGAATGAAATTAATTTAGTTTCTGGCACTGGCAAGGGTGGCACTCAAGGTAATGTTCATGGCTTCTTCCTATAGAAACTAATTCTCAATAGCACCACCTGCTGTTGCACATGCATTTGTGAGAAAATCTGCACGTCACATTTGTGAGAAAATCTGCACGGTCACATTTGTGAGAAAATCTGGACGATCACATTTGTGAGAAAATCTGGACGTCACATTTGTGAGAAAATCAAGCTGAGAGAATCTCATAAAAAGGTGAGACTTAAACACAGTACATTTATATGTTACACCTTTGCATTTTCTCTCGAATTGCATTATGTATTTGTAAAACGCTTTCTGTTTGTTTCAGAGTTTAGTTTCTTTTTCAAAAAAGGTTGCGTTTGTTTGCAAAACGCTGGATTTGTTTGTTAAGTTTAGGCACAATTTTCGCTCCATATTGTGCCTAAATTTATCACAATAATATTATAGTTGTTTGTGTGTGTGTGCTGTTGGTGCGTGCGTGCGTGCGTGCGTGCGTGCGTGCGTCGTGCGTGCGTGCGTGCTGCGTTTGTGAATGATCGATATTGTGTGTGTGTGATTGTTAGGTTTAGGGGTAGGGAATATGATATACAGTTTGTACAGTATAAAAGCCATTGCGTCTATGGAATGTTCCCAAAAAACATGGAAACCCAACATGTGTGTGCATGTGCGAGTGTGTGTGATAGCATTTTGAGTAACAATTTGTGCCAAAAGTTAACTTAATCTGACAAAATTCTCCCTTGAGGCCAGCACTTATTTTTTGTAAATAAAATTATAAATAAAAGAAACATGTTTTTTATTCTATAAGTGCTATATGCGTATGTATGTATATGTATTTTTCTGTATTGTTAATTTCCAATGTGATTGTTGCACTTGCTTTTGGTTACATTGGTATAGGCTTCAGACCTCCATGACCCTGAAGAGAATAAACAGGTATTGATAGTAACGGACAAAATAGCCCTGGCTTGGAATTTATAACTACAAGATCAGTTCTGTCAATTGAATTTTCACATTTTTTCACTCAAAACATTCATGGTACTTGGAAAATGATTAACAAGACACAAACACTTGTCCTGACACTCTTAGATGTTTATTTTGCGGTAAAGTGAGTCATCATACTTCCTATAATGGACTATTGAATCCACCCAAATCATGCTGGTGTGAAGCAATATGTGAGTGAGTTAATGAAGCTATTGTTAAAACCATCTTTTAACAATGTCTCGATATGCCTTTGAACAACATTGACAGCTCCTTCTGTTGGTGCCACTTTTACATTGTGTCCAGATGTTGTGGGGCAATAAAAACATTCCAGGTCTAAACCCTCATGTTTGAGATCCACAGGACATAGACGTGTTACAGTCCAGTCTCCTCTAGGGAAATGTTAGAGATTCCAGAAATATTTCTAATAGTATATTCACCACAGGATAACCAGAAAGGATTGCAAACAGCAGCACATAGCCAATAAAACCGGTCAGTGCATAAATACCTGCCCAAAAACATTTATTTTACAGACACTTCTGTATCTTTATTCATCGAGTAATCCTGCGTCCTCCATTTTGTTAAACGTGTCACATTCTTTGAAATCTTTGTCATTTTCTGTACTAAAAATCCCTTCAGAATTATTTAACTTGACATCAGAATAAATGACATGCAGGCCTACACTGGCGGCTCTTTTGACTACTGGTTTGTTATATTACTTTTTCGGGACATCCTGAATTCTAAGTCAATTACTGTCAACATACTTTCCCATCATCTCCATTATACATATAGGCCTATTATATTTTTCATTTAAATAAATATGTTTGATGAGATCAGATGGCAATTGGTCTCATGACAAAAATGACACTAATTACTCATCTTCGAGGTAGAAAGTTCACAGAATAAGGCCACTCAACCATATTCAATCAATTCATATAACTACCAAAACTGTGAATGCTTTTGCTACTTTGCCAAAGCTCTTTGTACCAAAGCTCTCAAAAGGTCCACTAAAGAGAATATTATGACATTACTGAATGTATGACTTTAAGGAAGCAGTTTGTGAAGTTGTAAGGAAGGAGGTCTATACCTGCAGAATGTCTTTACATGCAAGATGAGTGATTTGTTTTTAGCTCCAAATGTATCAGCAGGGTAACTGTAATATGCTGCATATTGTGATGTACTGTATTGTTATGTGGTACTTGATATTGTAGTTTTGTGTCTAATGCTGCAAGAAATTCACAATATTTCTCAAAGGTACAGAATTAAGACATATGTGCCCAATGATATAAAATGCAACTTAGACCTGTACATTGAGTATTCTACAGAAATACAACTTCTCAGATGTATGTGTATGTTAAAAATGACACATATTTCGTGCTATCATACTACATAACAATATAACAGTATAGGGTGTAAATAGCTCATTCCCGTTACAGAAATCTACCACTAGATGTCACTGCAACACCAGAACAACCTGACCAATAATGCATCAATCTGAACAGCACTGTGGAGTTCTGCAGTATATTATCATGTACTATGCGTCTTTCTTAAGCTAAATCAAATCATCTAAAACCAGAGACATTTTTCTAATTTCTCAGTCCTAAACTCAAAATTGTCAGACAAAAGTTCAAACTATTAAACAGAAGCTTGTTTACAAATTGCACACATTTTTGTAAAGCGTTTACACATTATGTACATATTAGTTGTTTTACAATTAATCAAAGCGGGATACAATATATTGTAACAATCAGGCAAATGCAAAGGCAGAGACAAAGCACCAGTATGACAATTCACAAATCTTCATTCAGTTAAAACACAGATGGAATCATATGAGACACATTACCCCCCCGTTTCACTCGTTGAATCACCGCAGACGGACCACACGTCCCCGTGTAATAACTCCTGGTTACGACAGTAACCTCTGTTCCCTGATGGAGGGAATGAGACGTTGTGTTGAGAGACAGACTGGGGTTTGATCTTGAGAACCTATCATCTCCTAGAGGAATTTAAAACGCCAATGGGCTTTGGCGAATGGGACACACACCCCAGTCCCTGCCCTGTGCATACGTTTATAAAAGGGAGGTGGCGGCGGCCATTCACTCACCCTTTGGGCTGAGGAACCTGAGAGACATCTCCCGGTCACTGCAGCAGGTCGGCAAAGCGTTGTGGCATGAAGACACAACATCCCGTTCCCTCCATCAGGGAAAGGAGGTTACAGTCGTAACCGAGATGTTCCCCTTCAGTCGGTCTCTCGACGATGTGTTGAGAGAGAGACTGGGGACCTATCTTTACACGCCACGGCACTGAGCTGTATCACGACCTCCAGCGGAGCGACACTGACTGGACTAGCGAGTCACAAGTGAGCGCTACTGCGAGACGTAATCTTCCAGTGGGATCAGTACTAGTAGCATACTGAGAGGCTTGTACTGACGGCCATCACGAGCGGTGGCGTTCGTCTCTAATTAGCAAGACGCAGTACAGCACCATAAGAACACTGGGGAAACACTGCTCTCCTCGTTGCAGAGTGTGTTACGGCGGCCACATCCTACCCCAAGGGGAGGTTACATGTGGAGACACCAACATGGTCTCACCAGTGGGGAGAACAACATGTGAGAAATTGTGTCAGCCCGAATGGGGGGACAGAACCCAGGTGGTGTAATCCACTGGAGGGGAGGTCACAGGTTCACTCACAGGGGAACCAAGAGTGAGGAATTCAACATACGGGACAACCCTGCAGGGGAGTACTTGATGTCCCTCTTCCCTGACCTTGAACAGGGGTCCCTCGGTCAGGGAGTACCAAAGCGGGCAATGGATGGAGTCCGGGGAGGCAACAGGTCCACCTGTGCCTGGCCGAACCGCTCCCATATGAGCCGGACTGCGCGGGGATGGAGTCGCCATTCTCCGCGGGGCATCCCCTGACGAGAGAGCGCATCGGCTGTCTGGTTCAGGTCGCCCGGGATGAAAGTGTCTCGCAGGGACTTGGTAACCTGCTGACTCCAGAGGAGGGGGCGTTGGGCGAGTCGTGACATCTGCCGTGAGCGTATGCCGCCTTGGTTGTTGTACGCCACGGCAGCTTTTCTGTCCAACCGGACCAGCACGTGTTTGTCGTGCACGAGGGGCCAGAGCCTCCTGAGTGCCAAAAGGACAGCCAGCAACTCCAGGAAGTTGATGTGCCACCACAGCCGGGGACCCGTCCACTGCCCCGATACTGCGTGTCCATTGCACACGGCACCCCACTACTGCAGGGAGGCATCTGTCGTGACCACGAAGTGCCTCAAAACCTGCCCGAGCGGGAGAAAGGTCAGCTCTGACCAGGGGTTGAGGGTGCGAAGGCACTGAGGCGTTACTGTAATGTGCCTGGTGCCGGTGTGCCACGCCGTCCAGGGAACACGACTCTGAAGCCAGTGCTGAAGCGGCCACATGTGCATCAACCCGAGAGGGATTACCCCTGTCGAGGATGCCATGTGCCCCAGGAGCCTCTGAAAATGTTTCAACGGGACCGCTGGAGTCTGCCTGACAAATTTCAGACAGTTCAGCACCGACTGCGCATGCTCATTGAGACGCGCTGACATACGGACAGAGTCTAGTTCCATACTCAACTCAACTTTATTTATATAGCGCTTTTTACAATTTTCATTGTTACAAAGCAGCTGTACATGAGACAGATTGACTATAAGCAAAACAATTAAAGTTGTACCTGTAAAAACAAGAAAAAGGTGAAAACACAGAAGACAGACATACCCACATACAAAACACTCCACACACACAATATGCACACGTACTAACACACATAGACATAGACACACACACACAGATGCGCAGACAAACGGACGCGCACGCACACACACACACACACACACACACACGTACACAGATAAGTACGCACACACACAGACACGCACACACACGCATGCACAGTCAGAGCACACATTTAAGATAAAGGAGAGAGAAGCACAGGTCAAATATAACAGACTATAAATTCCTATATGCAATATTAATTAAGTAAAACTTTAAAATCCTAAAGCAGCCCCCCTGGCCAGGCAAATAGTGCAAAAAAACAGTATGAAAACGGTGGCGAGGAACCCAAAACTCTAATCGAGAAAAAAAACCTTGGAGAAACCAGGCCCAACCAGGGGATTCCAGTTCCCCTCTGGCAAAAGCTGTTGCCTCTGCACAAGCTCGACAGTGCTTGCACAACAAGGCTAAATAAAAATAAATAAACTTACTAATAAGGTAAATTATAGTTTTAAGATTATCATTAATAATCTAATAGCATTTGAAATTTTGTGGTGAAGATGTGTCAAGTGACTGCGTCTTTCTTTATCCAGCTCTATCATCTCAGCTCTTGTCAGGTCGCCGCTTTCCATTCTCTGCTCTACCATCAGGTCTGGCCATGCACTGTATCCTCCTCGCTGTGGTAACCTTGGAACAATGAGACAAGACTGGCTGAGAGTAGAGTACTGTTCTGTGCTCTTTTTGATGCAACAAGTACATCAGTTGTGTTTTGTGTTCCGGTTGATCTAACTAATGCAGCCTAAACCCTCAGAGGATTTATATTATGGAAGTGTAGTGTATGCAAGATTAAAAAGATGCGTCTTTAGTCTAGATTTAAACTGACAGAGTGTGTCTGCCTCCCGGAAAGTGCAGGGAAGACTCTTCCAAAGTTTAGGCGCTAGACAGGAAAAGGATCTACCACCTAATTTTTTTCTACTGAAATTCTAGGTATTACCAACTGACAGGATGCCTGAGAGCGTAATGCACATGAAGGACTGTAATACAAGAGGAGTTCACTCAAGTACTGAGGAGCTAAACCATGTAGGGCTTTATAGGTAATAAGCAAGATTTTAAAGTTAACGTGATGCTTTATAGGTAACCAGTGCAAGGTTGACAGAACCGGGCTAATATGTTCATACTTTTTTGTACGTGTAAGAACTTGAGTTGCCTCGTTTTGGACCAGTTTTCGTAATAAGCCTGCAGGGGAACCACCTAACAGTGCATTACAGTAATCTAGTCTTGATGTCATGAATGCATGAATTAACTTCTCTGCATCTGACATTGACAGCATATGACGTAGTTTAGATATATTCTTAAAATGGACAAATGCAATTTTACAGGTGTTGGCAACGTGGTTCTCAAATGACAGATTACTATCGAATAGAACGCCAAGATTCTTTGCTGACGACGAGGGTTTTATGGAACATCAGTCAATAGTTAAGCAGTATTCTTGGTTGTTACGTATAGCAGTTTTCGGTCCAATAAGTAACACTTCTGTTTTGTTCGAGTTCAGTAATAACAAGTTGTTACTCATCCAGTTTTTATATCGACTATGCATTTCATTATTCGATGGAACTGCTGTGTTTCATGAGGCTTTGAGGAAATATAAAGTTGAGTATCATCCGCATAACAGTGAAAGCTAACTCCGTGTTCCTTTATTATATCTGCTAGAGGTAGCATGTATAATGCGAAGAGCAGAGGCCCTAAGACTGAGCCCTGTGGTACACCGTACTGGACCGTGACACCTCATTGTTTATTGCTACAAATTGAAAACGGTCGGATAAATAAGATTTAAAGCATTTAAACTATTCCTTTAATGCCGACATAATTTTCGAGTCTATGTAGGAGTGTGCTGTGGTCAATGGTGTCGAATGCAGCACTAAGGTCTAGCAGCACCAATAACGAGATACAACCTTGGTCAGACGCCAATAGCAGATTGTTTGTAACTCTGATCAAAGCAGTCTCTGTACTGTGACATGCTCTAAATCCAGACTGGAATTCTTCATTGATGTCATTCCTTTGGAGGAAGGAGCATAATTGAGTTGAAACTACTTTTTTCAGAACTTTAGATATGAAAGATAGATTCGATATAGGCCTGTAGTTCCCTAGTTCTTTAGGGTGGAGTTGGGGTTTTTTGACAAAGGGCCTTATAATAGCCACCTTATATGCTTTAGGCACATGTCCTAATGTCAGAGATGAGTTAATAATACTAAGAAGAGGATCTATAATTTCTAGGAGCATCTCTTTCAGTAGATTTGTAGGTATAGGGACGACCATGCCGAGATAAGAGGAGCTCTGCGCTGGGGAGAGCTTGCTCTTTTCTCGGTTGACCTGTAGGCCCAGACGGTCTAGGTGCCGGAGCACAAGGTCCCTGTGCGTACACAACATATCTCGCGAGTGTGCCAAGATAAGCCAGTTGTCGAGATAGTTGAGTATCCGCACGCCTTGCTCCCTGAGGGGAGCTAAGGCAGCCTCCAGGAGTTTGGTAAACACCCGGGGAGACAGGGCCAGACAGAAGAGCAGGACCTTGTACTGATACGCTCTTCCCTCGAACACGAACCGCAGGAACGGTCAGTGTTGAGGGAGGATGGAGACGTGAAAGTATGCGTCCTTCAGGTCGATTGCCACGAACCAATCTTGGTGACGAACTGAGCCCAAGATGTGCTTCTGCGTCAGCATCCTGAACAGCAGCTTATATAGGTGCTTGTTCAGGAGGCGCAGATCCAGAATGGGGCGCATCCCCCCACCTTTTTGGGGCACTAAGAAGTAGCTATAAAACCCCGAAGACATCTCCGTTAGAAGGACGGGTTCAATCGCACCTTTCGCCAGAAGGACGGCAACCTCGTCCCAAAGCACGGGAGCGTTTTCCCCTCGAACCGAGGTGTGGAGAATTCCCCGAAACTTGGGCGGGCGCCTGGCGAACCGAATCGCATAACCGAGATGGATCGTCCTCTCTGGCCAGCGTGACGGGCTGGTGTACTCTTGCCAAGCACCCAAGAACCGTGACAGCGGAACCAGAGGGACGATCTGCTTCACCGTGCCATGGGAGGCTGGTTTGGTGACTGACAGAGCAGTCACCTCGCATGGGGCGGAACCCCGGGAAGGTTGACGGCTCTGCTGACTTACCTGCCTGGTGTTACCACTGGCCAACGCAACGTCAAGTGGAGATTGCGGAAGGCAGCGAGAAGTTGTGTCACCCAGCGCATCGTTGTATCGAGAGTGCTGCGGGGAAGCCCAGAGAGAGAAAAGCTCTTTTGAGAGAGAGTGGGTGCCCGGCCCTAAAAAGGGTGGGGGACGTGGCAGGTGGCATCCCGCTTCGACCCGGCGGCGATGACCTGGCCGGGGTGTCAGGCCTGCTGTTACTCTCAATCCCCCTGTCTCATCCCGTCAGGGCCGCTCTGTCTCCTAGGCGGGTTCCCAACGGGGTGGAAGCCCTCTCCCGCAGGGCTCCGCATCTCTGGCAGGCCGTCGCTTGGAGGGCCCCAGTACCAGAGGGGCCACCACGGGGGGGTGGGGCTGCTGGGGGGTAGGCTGTGCTCGGGACCTCGATGACCAATAGGTGGCCGGGTCACGGCGGAGCAGTCTGCTTCTTCACCACGGAGAACCTCCACAGTGTCACCACACAGCCCCGCTTGCGAGATGGGCACATCTAGAAGGCTCGCCTTCTGAGCGTCACTACGCAAGGTTGAGCCACAGATGTCTCCCTTGGACCACTATCGTGGATGCCGTCCGACCCAGGGCACCCACCATGACCTTCGTCGCCGAGGCGCGAGGCAGGTGGCGGTGCGCAGCCGGGTCGGTGTTCCCATCCACCAGATCTTAACGCTTTGACTTATGACCCGATGGGTCACCATAGCATTATGAACCTGATGGACCGCCATAGCGTGGAGGGTGGAGGCAGTTTAACCCACAGCATCGTAAGTCTTCGACACGAGTGTCAAAGAGTTTACATGCCATGGAATGGAGCCATGGTCGACCCTTCCAAGTGGCAGCGTCCGCGGTGCACCGCGACTGCACATTCCATCTGGGTGACTTCGACATGTCCCTTAGCTGCCCCACCGTCCAGGGAAGTAACAGCTCCTGAGCCCGTCAGACGGAAACGCGCCCCATATTCCACGTCTTTGTGAAGTGAAGTGAAAGTGACCTATTAGTCAGATATGGTGACCCATACCCGAAATGTGACCTCTGCATTTAACCCATCCAGAGAGTAGTGAACACACGCACAGCAAGTGGTGAACACACGTACACCCGGAGCAGTGGGCAGCTATCACTGCAGCGCCCAGGGAGCAAGTAGGGGTAAGGTGCCTTGCTCAAGGGCACCTCAGTCGTTACCCGCCGGCCCTGGGAATTGGACCGGCAACCTTCTGGTCACGATTCCGACTCTCTAACCATTAGGCCACGACTGCCCTTTTAAAAAAAAAAAAAAAGACGATATTCCACGTCTTTGTGAGCTCCTCGTGCACCTCCAGGTCAGCCATGAGCGTTCCTGGGAGGGCGGAGCCACTACAACCCGACGCTCGCGGCCACCCGGGCAAGCACGGCCATCCTCTCTGCGTCGCCTCGTCTTGGGCTCGACCGCCCGGGTGCGGGAGCTCCAAGGGGTCTCCGCATCCGATGCCAGGAGGTAGCTGTCCGACCTTATGACAGAAAGTTTGTCCCCATCCCATTGTCGAGTCTGCCCGCTATGGGACGGTACACTGCCGCCCATCGGGGACAAGCCGGTGAGCGTGCCGGGGCACAGATGGTCCGCGAGACAAAACTGGCGGAGTGACATCCATGAGGATCCCCAATCACCCCCGTCGACCTCGCCGAAGCGGCAGTTGAACTTGTCGAAGCGGCAGTCGAACTTGCTCGGGAAGCAGACGGGGTTGCGGCTACATTCCGAAGAACGTAGCCAACCATGACCGCAACACCTTAATCGACAAGCCCTGCTACTGCATGCTGGACCCCCAACATGCAATACAGGTGTTGTGCCTGTCGGACTCGGGGATGAGTCTGTCATACCCAAGAACACAGCTGCGAGACATGTCCGAAGACAGCGCAGACTGTGAGAGTAAATTTGCTCTTTTAGAAATATCTGCGGCTTGCTGCCGAGACGCCCAGGGGAAGTCCGCTACCGAGTGGGAGAAATCTGCTGCTTTGCGTTGTAAATCCAGCAGTTTGGAAGAAATCTCAAAGATATGGAGCGCTTGACATGTACGTCATGCAGGTTCCGAAGAACAAAGGATGAGTAAATGGCCGTCACCACCTACCTTTTATACCCGTATGCATGGGGCAGGGACTGGCGTGCGTGTCCATTAACCGAAGTAGATTGTATTTTTTTGTGATTTATATGTGGAAAAAACACACCTATGTGAAATAGGCCTATATTGTCCTCATAACCACCTTCATGTACAAGCAGTGGCAATTCAATTGCATCAATTTCATCTGCGATAAAAAGCTCCTTTTTTATTAAAGTATAACAAAAACATTACAAAACAAGATGGTATACAGTTTACATTCAAAAACATCCATATTAATAGGGGCTACGACAAGAAAAAATTATAAAAGATAATACAGACCAAACAACAAAGACAAAAAAGAAATAAAAAACAACATTTTCAATCCATCCATATGAATAAATACAAAACAAGAAATATAATTTATATTATCTAATACGTCTAACAAAATTCCAGATTTTTATTATTTGCTTTTGACAGCATTTTTTAATATTATCCCAAATATTTTTTAAATACTATAAACAGGGTGATTAAAAAAATTACATTTGGGAATAAAATTCTCAGCTAACAAAAGTAAGTTAATAATAAAAAACCTTTGACCTCATTTTTCACAGTTTCCATATTTAACGACATGTTAAATTTAACCACAATTATTGCACTTTGTCCAGGAATGAAATAAAAATATGCTCTGAAAGAAAATATGCTCTGTGTTTTCTGGAAATTAGTTACAGAATTTACCAAATATATAAACTCTCCAGAAGGATAAATGTCACATACAATTTTTAAATTAATTTCTTTGATTTTTGGGATAAACTGTAAACTTTAAATAGGAGGTTCTAATATGTTTAAGCATTCGTTTGTCAAAGAATATATTTAAATTCTTTCTTACAGCCTTGACATGGTTGAGAGTTTGTCTAATATAAGTTTTAGAACATTTCTCACTTTTAAACTCAGTTGGCCCAAGATAATGCGATAAAAAACGCGAACGCTATCTATTCCATTGCTGACGTTTCATGTCCGCGATTTGGGAAGTGTCCGTCTTGCCTGCGCTGTTTTCACTCCTCCCCTTACTGCAGTCGCCTACTCTAGTCTTCTTTTCAGGCGAGGCAAGGTGCATGTCAAATAAGTCTATTCACACGACTCCCTTGCATCATAATATGTTTACCCTTTTTAAAAATGTCATCAGCTAATGTAAAATAAGGTGTGTGTATAGGTAATACAACAGGACTTATTAGTACAAACTGTGGGGAAGATCGATTGTCTTTTTTGGAGAATCGTCATTAACATGCGCTTTAGTCTGTTTATGCGCAATTACGTCGTTAAACTGCGACCACGTCACTGACCAATCAAAAGTCAGTACTGACTCCAGCGTTTAGATCGTGGAGTGAAGGCTCTGGATCTGCGCGTAACGAATTAGCAAATCACCGCAAATTAACAACGCTGTCCTTGTGATCAATCATTGCGGTTAGTTGTCGATTTTTACTAGGACCAAGTTAGTGAAAGGCTTGATTTGTTGGAGTAACGTGTAGGCTAGTTTGCTAATGATAATGCTAGAGTAGCTCGTTTTGGTGACTGCGTTCGTGAATGTAGTTCTTGATTTCTGAGTAACGTTAATCAAAATTCATCATCGCGTTGTGATTGTTAAGGATGATCAGTTCTTTTCAAATAACAATAATAAATCGCAGCAATAACCGATAAGGTGTACGATCGAACAATTCGCAATGAACTCGAAGCGCAACAACGGTGAAAATGGGTCTGGCAGAATCAACCAAGGCTCGGTACCAACAAACAGCGCATCGGCAAGCGTTTCCCACCGAAAGCAAACTATAATAAATAAGACAGAAAAGGCTGAGTGCATGCAGAGCGTAACACGGGACAAAAACATGTCAATCTCCACACTCAGAACTCGCCTCGGTCCCACCATCCGATCCACTCTGTCCTCTGCGGTGGACACCCTGTTGGTGGAGATTGTGGCCGTGCTTTCGGAAACTCAGCGGGAGCTGTTGACCAAAGAACAGGAAAACGAAAAACTGAAGATTCGCCTCGAAGTTTCAGAGAGAGAGCTCAAAACGTTACAAGAGTGTCTTTGTAGCGCTCAGAAATTAATCGATCAGCTGCAGGGTCCCTTTAACCCGCCCATGACGGGGCATCACGCTTACAACACCGGTGGACCCGTGAACTCTAGCCGGTTGACACACAGGTCTGCGCCCCAGACGGATCCACGCTGTTTTACTGGAGGTGAAGCGGAGTTGAGTGGCGCTCTGGGTGATGCCATACACGGCTTTGATTCCAGGGAAGATTTCAAGAGTTGTCACCTCTCCATTCAGGCAGATGGGACTGTGACGAACAGTTTTTATGACCCCATATCCGTCCATTCGTCTAACATCTGCTCCGACATGAACCGAACTGGTAATATAACTTTAACACTGTATGACAATTTGACAAAACTAAATGCTTACATAGACACAGAATCACTATAAGCCCTATTTTTTCTATAATTCTTAATTGCGTGCAAAGAAAATCACGTTCATGGTGTTATGCATGGCATGTGGCATACATAATTAATATAAATTATAGTAATTTATATTATAACGGTTATTGTAGTAAAACCATGAAAAACATTGCAATTGTAAGGCTGTCTTTTCAATGTGTAAATGTGTCATCACCTGTTTACAGGTGAGATGGTGGATGACAGCAGACGGCTCTCACACAATAGAGCCCCAAACCCCCCCTCACTCGCTAGCTTCTCTATTAAAGAAGAACAGGGTCTTGTGTCTGGGCAGATGTGCGTGCGGGCAAGAGAGCCACCCACTGAAACTGAGCACTCGGCGCAGAGTTCATGTGATCTCGCATTCGTCCACGTAGCAGAGGAAGGAAGTTCCAGTTCACACCATCACCCTTCTAAAAATACAGCACCACCACCTTCGTCCAGGCCTCACAATGGACCCTCTTCCAGTAGTTCACCTCCACAGGGGACCCCTGGGCTTAGATCTGCCCCGAGAGATACCCCCAGTTTGGGTATGTCATCCAAGAGAAGTCCAGGGGCAGGTGGCTCATCTCCGGAGCAGCCGGCTCGACGTTCCATCTCTGAGCTGATGGGTGAAGTGCCTGGTGAACGGCCTCACCTGTGTTTGGAGTGTGGAAAGACATTTCGTCTGATCTCTAGCTTGAAAAAACATCTGAGGATTCACACGGGAGAGAAACCGTACCCGTGCACCGTGTGTGGGCGGCGCTTCCGTGAGTCAGGGGCCCTTAAGACTCACCTCCGCATCCACACTGGTGAAAAACCGTATTCCTGCTCTGAGTGTGGGACGCAGTTTCGTCATCTAGATGGCCTGCGGAAGCATCGCCGCACACACACGGGCGAAAAACCGTATGTGTGCAGTGTTTGTGGAAAACGCCTTAGCCGGCTGCAGCATCTAAAGCATCACCAGCGAATACATACGGGAGAGCGGCCGTGTTGCTGCCCGCTCTGCCACCGTGGCTTTAAAGATCCGGCCAGCCTGAGGAAACATCTTCGTGCTCATCAAGGGGAGCCTGGAGCTGATGAAGCGATGGGCATGATCAGTCTTGGAGAGGCGGATGGAGCTTCCATAGATGATGAGGATATGAGGTTTGGGATGTGGGGAGAAGAGGAAGGGAATGAGGCGGAGTCTGTCGTGGACTGTGTGTAGTCATGGCCGCACATATTACAGATTAGCAAACTCTAATCCAAAATCATTTGTGTAAAACAAACAAATATTATGGTTTTGCATCAAAGGAAATTCAGCTTTGTTTAGCGGACAGTGTATTTTCTTTGTGTGGTGTTGTGTACGACAAAGGTTATGCCTTGTTGTGGACCAAAAAATAATCTGCAGATCAGGCCTTTTCACACTTGAAATTGTTAACCCCGGGTTATTCTAAACCCCAGGTAAACAGAATCCTGGGTTATCCGTTTCACACTGCTTATAATTTACCAGGGGTTAAGATATAATCCTGGGTATTCATAACCTGATGTTTCACGCTGTACATCACTAAACCCTGGGTTAACATTCTTATTTGCATCTATGCGGTGTCAACAGTCATGATTGGAGAAATACTGCAGCGTCAAACCTTTTAAAAAACGGAATACCACGTTGTCCGCTTCATTTCACACTGCACACGTTTGACACCGCAATGCAGGGTTAACCCTGCAAAAGCTATGCTAACCCTGCTTTGGGAACGAACATTTCACACTTGTAATTTTGAAGCGTTGTTATCCCCGCATTTTACCCAGGGTTATGAAATCCCGCTTCAAAATTACAAGCGTGAAACGTTCGTTTATCTGGGGTTAAAAGTGGGGTTTAGACTAAAGATTACCCGGGGTAAGCGCATTGTGAAAAGCCCTACTTTTCATATGCAGATGGACTTGGAAACCTGTAACATAACACAGAGTTAACAATTTGAAAATATGGTTAAATAACTTAAAAGGGATTGATGACTCAAGTATCCACTTATTTTACGTACACATTATCACATCACATAGGCCTGGACAAAACATTTTAGATCTAGCAAACTTTTATGTGTTTGTGGGGTTTTTTTTACGGAATACTGTGATTTAGTGCGGGGGATTTTGATTCTCCAATGAGACCAACATGGTATTGTATGATCTGTTTTTCACAAGTGATAAGTGCTGTCATTGGTATAATAATAATAATTTTATTTTGACCTATTGTCTTTTGCATGTAAGAAATAGACCTATGACAGACACACTAAAGCCTTAAATATGGTTTTATTGCACAGACTGACACACGATGTACATAAAAATGAGTATTTCAGAAACGATGGTACTGTTATATCTGAATGCAAATTAGGGTTTTCAGTCTTCTTTCTCGTGTTGTGTTAGCAGGTTATACATGTTCTGTTTAACTGTCAATTAGAGAGTATTTGGAACATCATAATACAGGGTGTTTATTTTTTTCAAAACATCAGAAATATGAATGCTGTGGTCTTCAGTATTATGGATTTAGTCATGTGTAGACAATAATTTGCACATTCAGTTTATGTATTATGCAGATTGTTAAAGTTTCTCTAGTTAAAGGTATATAACATGCACGCACAGAAATCAAGATTTAGATAAGTGGTTCCCTCTACTGGAAAACAGAGGGAAAGACTATTACTGATAACAATTTTGAAGTTCTTTGGTTTGTTGTTCTTCAGTAGTGGAGATTGAAGAAGCTGTTTCTGTAGGGGCTATGACACATGTAGTGTGGGTTTTTTTTTGTGATTACACAAGTTTTGTCCTTAAAGATACCTTTGTTTTTATATCTTGTCAAATGCCAATTTGTATAGAAGTTGTATAATCTGTACATAGAAACATCAAACATCTCATTTTAGGAAGAGCATTACTGGAAACAGTGAATCTGTGGCCACTGTCTGAGTCACAAATAGTCTTAAAATTGGAAAACAGAATCTGGAAACATGTGAAAACGACCCAGAGCAAGTGTCTTTTATAACTGCACAATTTAATCTATATACTCTGTTTGTATATTACATTTGTTTGTGTAGCCACATGTGATGTTGAATTTAAAAATGTTGCTGTTTGCAGGAAAATTTTATTGTAGTTAACTTAACATCCAAAAAAGACACAACATCATCATATTAGTAAATGTGTGAGTTACACAGTTGAAATGGATATCTTGTTAAGTTTTGATTTATATTTTAATAATATAACTTTAGTGCTAGTATTACACCAGTATTTTGGCTGGTCTGCAACATCGAGATGGTAACATCAGTCAAATGACAGGAAGTAATTCTTTGTAATGGTTAGTTGCAGTATAAACTTGGATTAATGTAAACATTTACTCTACAGAATTAAACTTCATTGCAAAATATCTAAACACAGGCTTGTTTTGATCAAATGTCATTCATTAAAATCTGCTGCAAAACTGTTTTGTTTTATAAATACTTCTCTACTTGAATGTTATTGATGTTGGTTGCTTTGTTTCCAATCAATTACTCTTTTGTTAAAGTCACAAATATAATCTCCTTACAGGTCTCGGTGATCTAATCGTCTGGTTCATTAAAAATACTAGATTCTGATTATGCAAAAGTTGCAGATTACACTTTTCAAAATTTCATTTACATTTTTTCACATTTATTGAATCTGAATTTGAAATGTTGTTTGAAGAGTGTTCTGTGTAAAGCGTGTGTGTTTGTGAGAGAGCACAAGACTAAGATAACTCAAACCTTTATTTTCAATATCTGTTTTGAAAAGTCTACTATAACTGTAACTATACTTATTTGAATATTCAATATCTTTGCATAAATGCTGCAGAAATTATATTTAAGGAGGCAGCTTTAGTTCAATAATGCAATAACTAATTCAACCCCCATGTTATTCAGTACTTGTATTGCTGTCTTCTGTGGAATCCAAAGGTTCCAGTTTTTAAGAATTTTGCACTCATTTACATAAACTTTTTATACAATCCAAAATAAGAACAAAAAAGTATAATATAAAGTATTTCATACTTTATTTTACATACAGTCATGGTATTGCACAATTAATTTTCATTATATGGAAAAGAGTGGTCAATACATAATTGAAAAGTTTATTGTTTTGTGTCAATGTTCCTGTTAGGTTCTAAGTAACAGAAGTTATTGTACTATTTAAGACATTTTCATCCGGATGGATTTCCCATATAATTGCCTGGCATACGTATATGACACCATCTTTATACCAACCAGTTTTATATCTTCACTTCTGTCATTATGTTCCATGTTTCGGAAGTGCCCAGCCCAAAATCTGTTTTAACTAGAAGTTATTGTTCCCACTCTTTTAGCTGTTCTCCATCATCCCCAAAGAAATCCATTGTAAAAATACCACCATGCTGTGTAGTCTCGCATGATCAGGCAGCGGTCATCCAAAGTCTGACCAACATAGATGATGTTTGGTCAGAACTCTTCTCTTTTTGATTCTGAAATGACTCATGTATCCGCTCAACTGTGGTTATTGTCTCTATGACGTAATAAGGCCAGTTAGCTTTTTAAGACCACACCCTGCGTCCAGACCACATTCCCCGCTCTCCACGCAGTGGCATACAGGTTTAATGTCACACTGAGGGCAACATCTGTTGACTTGAATGCTCATACCAACTCTGTATTATTGGAGAGATGGTTATACTTGTAGTGGTGAATCAGATGTGATTTAACAGAATTGATTGTGTGTGGTCGCATCTTGAATGTTTTAGATCCCTGGTCTTCTGTTTGACATGATCACTGGCTTTTGTGATGACTAGCTGGATATTAAATCAAAACAGTCAAATATTTTGTGACAAATGTATAGCCTATAAGAACTAAAAAAAAGTGTTCTAGGTGGAATCTGGCCTGGTGTAAAACAGCTTGCTTTTAAAGTCATGTGATAGCGCCCTGTGTGCATTTGTGTGTGTTTTAACAAAAATTCCTGTGTGTTTGAGACAAAGGAGCTGCGCATGTCTGTTGCAGGTCTTGGTACTGCATGCCTTTGCGTGGCCAAAAATGTAAGATCTGCCTGTGAACTCTCGTGTGTGTACATATGTGTGTGAGTGAGGAACTCTTATGCAGTGATTTCCTTAGTGACTGAAAGCAAACATTCTCACTTTTCTTAAAGGAAGTGACTCAACTTACTTTCTCTAATTTTGCCTCTCCATCATCCCGCCCTCACACGTTTTTCTTTCCCACTGGCTGATCCTGCTCACTTTAATTCTCTCCCTTCTTTACACGTGTCCCCTAAAATCACATTCTCCGCGATTTTCATTCTTTGGGTCAAATTTCTTTCAGTTAAGCATATCCTTGAATTTAGTTTTTCCATTATCTCGCCACAAGAATACTTAAAATTAAGTTACATGTTATACTGAAAATGATAACATTTGATTAGAAAACAAACAATCTCTTTAGGCTATGGGAAACTAATTCTGTATAGGTCCAGCAAGAAAGAGATCGTGCGTGACGTGCTAATATGAGATCAGTGGCCATATCACAAATCATGTTTTTTATTATCTCTTTACAAAAAAATGCAAGTAATCACAATTGATTAAATACATAAATGCGGGATTTTGCCTACCATCCCTGCTAGAAAAATTCTAATTGTTCCATTATAAACACCATTATTGATAATAATATTAAAACCAAAATTCCTTATTTGGATTTATTTAATGGTGTTATTTTTCATCTGCCAAACAACAACCAGAGACCCACAAAGAGATGAATTAATTAAAACTAAAACAATTCCCATTAAATCCATTAGAATTTATGTAATTTATACTGTATGGTGTTTCTTTTTTTCAGCAGCGATATGGTATTTACATGCTACTCCAAGGAATGCTGGGACACTATACCATGATGTATTCTGCCACTTTATTAACACGTGGGTCTTGCAGGACAGATTAAATGTTTTTTTATCGCTAGTGGTAAACGTGTAACTCCAAACGTCAGTCGGTCTGGGTCATGTAAAAAACTGTGGATCAGGACCAGCAGCTTAAGCTTTCTTGAATATACTGTCCGTTACCGCAGTGGATCGCGCACAACACCGTCATATAGATAGGTGCAAATTAAGGCAAAGAGGTGACTAGGGAAGGCGCTACCAAACCGCTTTGAGCACCACTGCTGTACTGCTCTGGCCGTGCGCCAGGGCGGCCGCCCGTGGATTGGCTCTTTCCATGCCTCTCCTCCTCCTAAAGTTTCCCAAACTCCGATACGCACACACGAGCTTTCCAGGCAGCGACCGAATGTAGGCTATTGGGCTTTGAGAAATGAAGATAAAAGTTTTTCATTTTATTCCACCTCAAAAATTTCTTAAAAAACATTTAAAATCTTTCAAATTGATTTTTAAAATGCCTAACATTTTCGGAATTTGGATAATTTGCGCTTTTTACTCATCAAGAGTTTTTACATTAAACGGGACAGGAAGGCATTAGGAAAAACTTTTCTTTAGGATTCCTGAGCCAGCGCTGCCTGGGAAAAGTGAGGGAGTTTCTGAGGGAGTTTCTGGATACAGTTTCCAAACGAGGCTCCACCGAAACGTTTTCTGCGGTCGTTCCCTAGGAGTGCACCAGATCTGCTCGGGCTTTAAGTGGATATACCGTGGGTGGTGGCGTGAATGCTCTGTGTTGCCCCTTGTTGGCATTGAGGGATGCCAGCATGCCCTCGCTGATTCTTTCCCATCTGCTCCTAATCTGGCTCGCGCTCCAGCGACTGGCTCTGTGCGTCGAGCGCGCGTCCACTCGCGAGCGCTTCAAAGTGGTTATCGCGCCGCTCATCTGCAAACGGACATGCATGAAGGGCCAGTGTCAGGACACCTGCGAACAGGGCAACAATACGACCCTCATCGGGGAAAACGGCCAGTCCGCGGATATTCTGACCGGGCCTGGCTTCAGAGTCGGTAAGATACGTTTTTGGACGGTAATTATTCCCTTGGTTATTTCGTGCACGCGGTTGAGGTGAAACCAGTTGCACACTTCCCTCATGAAAATTAACGTTAGCCAGTTTTTTTGTTGACGTGTAGTAACCATGTTTTTTGACATTCCAAATTGTTTAGTCAAATATCATGGTTAAACTGTGGGTTCTTCAGTGAGCCAATAAATTTGTGGTATATGGTTCAACATCAAATGCCTGAATTAAACTGTCGTTTCCTTAGTAAAACCTTGCTTACTTTTCGTAGGGTTTATGGTCAAATATAATGGCACGTGAAACTGTGAGTGGAAATGAAATAATAAACCCCCTCCCTCCCTCTATTTCTCACTCGCTCGTCGTAATGGTTTCTGCATATTGTCTGGCTGGCAAGGCAGCTCTCACTTCGAGCTGCATCAGATTGAATGTGGTAAGGCATGGTGCCATGAAGTCTACGCAGCAAGGTCTGAACAGCACACATACACATAAACATAAAGGCTAGTGGCTGCTATATATTCGCATTGTATTTGTTCATAAAGACACCACAGAAATCAAAACCACAGCTTTTTATGTGGTTGTGTATATGAGAGAGAAACCCCTGTTGCACACACTGATGTACCAGTTTGTTATTTCAAGGAAAGAATGTGCGGAGCTGATATGGTTAGTGAGCCTATCTAAATCTGTGTGTGTGGGTATGTTTAGCTGTACATATTTGACTGTGTTTTTCATGAGCGCTGTGATGAAAGTGAGTGTTATTTTAAGTGGTGTGTTTCTGTCTGGGTCTTTCTCTTCTTACTCTCTAATTTTGTCTGCTGGATGCCCAAGGGTCTCTCAATAGTTCTAGTCCAAAAATAAATGAATGTGATAAAAATAAAGGGGGAAGCTGATTCACCGCTTATGGCTGGAATACATTACAAGACTTTTAAAATCTGAACAGATATTTTTCTAAAACTAGACATCATACACTTGAAGACTTTTTGAAAGTTTCAGATAGAAACACACTGATCAAATCTCCAGACTGGCACAGACTTTCTGCAACAAGTCCAGACTGAAAATCTGGGCAAAATCTGAGCAAAAGTCTTGTAGTGTATTTTAGCCTTTAGTTAAGTGTACATTTATGGAAGGCCAACGACGGAGACACACGTCAAGCTTGGAACTCAGACCAAGAGTAGCTTCTAATACTTTATAAACATCAACATCATACCTGACACATCTCTGACCTTGTGATTTTTCTGTTAATTTCTTCCATCAAATTTGAACATGTTTTGCGTACTCTTGCTTATAATGGACCTTATTTAGGGTAGACACTGTATTTATTTCTACATAAAAATGAAAAATAGGCTGTTAAAGGTAGATGAGCAGTCTTCTCAGTGGGTTGTACTATTGTGTATTTTGATTCCGATATTTAAGATAATGCTTGCATTGATGATGAAACTGGTTGGATAAGCGCAGTGCTTATGTATTGATTCAAAACAAACAATTCCTAAAACCACCTTCATTATTAACATATGGTGCCTGCCAAGTTATGAAATCTCTAAGTAATGACGGTATTAGCACTTCAGGATGTCCTAACTTGAAGGTGTTGTTGCAACTGAATAAAGGCCCTTGACTTAAATGAGAGGCTAACTACACAGTTTAACACTGTGAAATATATCAACCTCAAGCAGTCCCTGGTTGGTCTCTTGGTCGTGAGGAATTTAACTCTGCTATAAACTCTAAAAGAGTTGAAATAGATCAGTGTGTAGAACCGTTTTCACTGTAGGAAGCAGTGACTGGATTTGACAGAGATAATCGAAAGTTATAAAGTGAGAAACACTCAATAGTGTTCATATACTCTCTTCTTGATGCCCGGGGAGTGGAAAAGTAAGAATGTAAGAAAGGTCAGCTGAGACGGTGCATCTAGTGTGTTTGCTTACACCTACTCTTAAAATGGCTTGATACACACGGTGGGGACTTATCATTGCATTCTTTATTTTATATTAAAGAGTACATAACTAGGGATTTTTAAGGTCCTACTTTGGTTTATGGAGTGTCCAACAACAAGTTTATGTACATAGAAGGTGTAAAAACACTATTTCGTAATAATAGGCAGTTATTCTTACCTTACTTCTTGACTGACTTTCAATTGATTCGTTCCGCGATTCATCTGTCTAATCCCTTCCTTTCTGCTAGCCTAGTCTGATGTGATTTCTCAGATGGTCTAGTCTGCTGTGATTCGTCTACCGCAAATGAGGCTCACGAGCTACAGTGTTTGGGGGAGAAGAGTGAAGTTTTCGCGGGCAGTCCTAGCTAAACGTAGGCGGAGACTATATGTAGAGACGTAAATCCGCGGCGGTTCGCGAATCGGACTAGGGACGACTCGTTTGCGTGATTCAGAGTCGACTCCCTTTTTTCCAAGCCAATAACTTTGTAGTTCATTAACCTTCGGATTTACAACTTGGCAGACTGCTTACTTTCACACACGGCAACATTACACACTGCATGAAATGTAATTTTCATGATCTCATGTTATGTACTCTTTAAATTCTATTCTGTTTAGGGTTCGTCCGTGGTTGATTTTTAGCACATAACCTTACCGTACCCATAGTCTCAAACCTTACACAAACCATTTAGATATTATTTGTAAGACATTTATGGGTATGTATTTAAAGCTGTTGACCTTGTGAGCTGTTAGCCTTATGGGATCCCTCAATGTAGACCAAACCGACCCACACACATAACATGAACAATTACTCTCATGAGAGTTTGATTATTTGTCTGTCCAAACATGTCATCCTTTATAATCATTCTGAAGCTGAACTTTGATGCTGTCCATCACTCTGGTGGAGTCTTTTGTAATTTTAATTGAATTGAAATGAATTTAAATAACTTACTGCACACTTATGTTATTTAGTGAGCTCATTGAGGAATAAAACTCTCCTCATAAGATCCTTCACCTCCTAATTTAGCCTTGAAAGAACTTTAAGTCCACTTTTTAACACAAACAATAAGTTTGGCATTAAGCTCTGGAACTGTTTAACATTTTTCTCAAGGCCTGATTCAAGATGACATATATTACATATTTCTGTGACTTCAGTCATAGAATGCAGTCAAAGTCTGTCTGGAAGATCAGGCACCTAAGGCCACATCACATTCACATCATGACTCATCTTACTTAAACTCAGAAGAATATTAAAATTTAGAATTCCACAATTTCATACCATAAAGGCCCTGCCTCTGTTTCTCTGTTGTGTCCCTCTCTCTGTCTGTCATTGCCAGGATCTGGGTCCTGTGGTGTGAGGTGTGTTAACCTCAAACCATCCTCCACTTCTGCAAAGTGCCACAGGGTGCCCAGAATGATGCCAGTGTGCCACAGCAGGACAACCAGCTGCCTATTTCTGTCCTCATTCACACACACACGCACACGCACGCACGCATGCACAAGAACCACATATTTTCTTTTATTTTGGTGACTTCTCTTCATTTCTTTATTAAGCTACCTTAGCTCTACTTAAAGTTCTACCTTTTTTGCAGCCTCTCATTATTTGTATTAGGAGTATAATGATCAATGTGCACTGTAATTTTTAGGTAGACCTCAGAGGAGTCAAAGCCATTTTATTACGTAACTAAAATCTTTTAAACGAATTTGGCTTTATTTCTCTCTGGCGCTCATAGCTCCTCAGCACGGAAAATCCACAAAAGAGCTGTTTCAGAGTGGAAAATGTGTCAGAAATCCAGTCAAACATTCCAGAAGAATGCCAATCCTTGTGTGTTTGTGCTAGTGTGAGTCAGTGGTCATCTAAGTAAGATCTGCAGAGGTTATTAACTGCTGATTCAGCAACCTCTGCTTGATATCATATTTGTAATCTTTTTAAACAGGCACACACACACACGTACACATTTTAGTCTGTGTTTTCATTTACTCAAGTCTCTGTAATTTTTCGTTTGCTTGAAAATCACCTTGGGCTTATGCCACACACAAAGAGTTTAACTAAGGACAGAATCTTTTTTCATTTTTTCACTTTATTTTTCCAATTTCTTTCATTCTGTCCACCGTTTCAATTTCTGTATCTCTATTTCCCTCCCTCTTATTTGTTACCTGACTCTTGCCTTTGTTCGTGGATTAGAAATATTTCCCATTCTTGAAGTTTTCTCATGCAACTTTCTCATGGCTTTCCCATCCACCAGATAGCGGTGGAGCAGAGGAGTGGGACTGCAATCTTTATAACTGATGTTGATAGTCAAAGTCTTCGAGGTTGTGATGGAAAGAGATAAGGCAATGATGTGTATAAATTTGTGAGAGGTGGTTTATTTAAAGTAAAGGGCAGCATTGAAACGTAGGGCCTTGAACAAGCATTCTGGTTTACTCAGAGTAAACTCTGTGCTTTTCACTGTGAGATTGAGGCCAGGTATTTAAAGCAGAGAAGAGGAATGTGTGTGTGTGTGTGTGTGTGTGTGTGTGTGTGTGTGTCTGTATTTGTTATTGGCCGCTTAACATTTAGTTATTCATACCAAGAACATCTAAAGCAGTTACCAGCAGTATACCCATGCAATTGCTCAGAGTTTAATGGAGTCCACTGTTATGTTTCATTGAGGTACCGTTTACTTTGATTTTATAATTAAAATAATTTGGTGAAACATTTTGGGTTTATACTAAAATTTCAAATTTTTTAGACTTTGATAACTTGACAAATACGTATTCAGGTTGTTGGGTTTTTAAGAGACACACATGAGATTACTAGAGTCTTGTTTCTCAGGAGAAACGTTTAGGAAGCCAGAGATTTAGGAAAAGGTCTTAATTTGTTTTTCAAACCCTTAATCCAAACTCAAGAAACAAATGACATTAAAAAGGTCACATTGTTTGATGATTTTTTTGTATGGCATCCCCACTATTGTCCCTTTGTGATGTTCAGTACACACTGCGTTCTCAAGGAAGGTCAGAAAGTTTGGATATAACTGGTTCTATAATAATATAATTCATAGAACAATTGGGTGAGGTCAAAATAGCATGACTGACTTTTGGGCCCCTGTTTTTATTCAATCTGCCACTGCAGGAACCCCCTGTATTCCAGGGCTTATGACAACATTTCTGGTTTTCCCCTTCATTGGTTCCCATGCAAACAGAGACACCGAAACAATATTTTTTCAGTCAGACTAAACCTTGCAAGTTCAGTTAAACACTGACACTGGCTTTGTGATAAAGCACTTCATCAACTCTCTTGACAATTCTAGATTTCAATGTAGCAAGTCCCAGGAAAATATTTGTTAAAATAGTTTGCTTCCATTTTTTTTAGAGTCCTACTGTTTATTTATAGTCTGTGCCTACTAAGACAAAATTTTCATCCTTCTTCTCCATAAATACACAAATACCCATCAACCATTGCTGCTACATTTTACCCAGTCACACTGCCTGAATTTTCACATCTGCTTGGCACACAGAACCTTAGCTGTTGCTAAGGTTACGACACATTCAAGCCCCTATGTGACAATAGAAACAGGTTTGTTTGAAAATCTTGCAAGATGCCATGTCAAAGCAAGAGAGTGTAAACATTGACATGAACGAGCGGTTAATTATCTAGTTTAATGTTTAATATAATATGTTTGTTTATAAAAATATGATAGTTTAAAATGTATTTTGAAAAAAATTGCTGAGGTTTGAAGTTGAAAGACTGCTGTTTTGTAGTGGTCTTATGATTGTTTATGATTGTAAGGCTGGAACACAAACAACATTAAGGCTGCTTTATTTAGAAACTTTTAGTGCTAACGGCTGACACAAACTTCTGCTAGTTATCTATGCAATGAGAGGCATGAATGGTAATATTTGTGAAAACCTAATACTTGCACATTTGTGGGTGTGGTTATGCATAATAATATACAAAATATGAACATGCACTTACAGTAAACATCCACCCTTCTCGTTTTTTTTAAAGAGGTCACATGGCACGAATACGTGTTTTTCTGTGTCTTTGGTGTGTTATAAGTTGCCCATGCATGTATTAGACACGTAAAATTGCAAAAATTAAAGTGTCGTAACAAACGATGCATTCTATCTAAAAGCGATTGCTCACTCAGACCTGCCTGAAAAGCCTCGTGTAACCACACCCCCACAAATCTACGTCAGTTCGTGGTATGATTTGACTAAGATCGCCCAAATGTATACGCAAGTAAGGTGGGTGTACCTGTCAGTACAATTGCTTTGGAACCTGGTGTTCCAAATATGGTAAGAGGCGTTTCATTTCCGTCACACGCTTGCAGTATTTGACCAATCACTACACACTGGTTAACTGGCCAATCATAGCACACCTCGCTTTTCAGAGCAATGAGCTTTGTAAAAAATCTGCGTGTTTCAGAGAGGCGGGGCAAAGAGAAGATACAAACATGCATGGTATGTGGAAAATACAGTGTTTTTGAACCTTAAATCTAGGGATGCACCGATTATGATTTTCCATGGCCGATTCCGATACCGATTTTTTACAAGCAAACTGGCCGATTCCGATATCGATTTCCGTTTTTTTTCCCTTTAAGCAACAAACAAGAAAAAAATTATAAACAACATGTTTATTTGGTTTTTCACAGGCCAAACTGGCTTTGGCTATTGAAAACAATAACTGTAACCATCTTAAATTAAAGGCAGTAACTCTGTAAACACCATTGAAGGGATTATTGTCCTCATTTAGATTATATACATACTGTAGATATATTAGCCTATATAGACCCATACTAATACAAAATTACTCAATTTAAAGTTAACTAATATTAGCAGCTTTTAATAAAAAAATGACACAAACCGTCTTTGACAATACTACGGACCTCAGATCGAAACACAGCAAGTTAAGTAGGCCTACTGCCATACAGCAATG
This sequence comes from Triplophysa rosa, assembly GCF_024868665.1. Lineage (NCBI taxonomy): Eukaryota > Metazoa > Chordata > Actinopteri > Cypriniformes > Nemacheilidae > Triplophysa > Triplophysa rosa. The sequence continues at coordinate 19,143,079 of NC_079891.1, read as the reverse complement.
AATCGCAAAGGGGAGTATGAAGGAAACTGAAGGTTTGCAGTGACAGAAAGACTCAGACTTTATTCCACATGTAACCAAAATCGTGTATGTTCATGTAACAACTCCTTTATTATTTTGGATTAGCAACCACGTAAACACATCGTAATGCATAGCGTAAACTACATTTAAAAACATCAAAATAGACCCACCGTGAACTGTTAAATGAAAAACACAATGTAGCCTACAAAAATATGCCACCAGTTGTGCCGCCTGGCCGTCAAGTGTTTCATCGCATGCGTGATACCAATAGTGTAGGGAAACCGTGACGTGGTGGTTTACTACGTAATTACGCACATGCACAGAACGGATCGTGCAGGCATCCCGGATCGTGTACCGACAAGCACATTCAATCCAAAGATGGTACAGATATTTAGCATTTAGCTATTTTTCAATTTTCAAGGCAACAACTGCATAGTTCAACAGATTGAGCAACTCAATCAACACATTATCAACAACCCAAACAGAGACGTTTATTTATCAGCACTCAGTTTTTGTTTTAAATTTGGTGTAAATACAAAGGGATTTATCAGTGAAAGTAAATTAAACCAAAGTATATAAATAAATTATTCCAAAATGTTAAATCAAATAAAGATTAGTGCGGGTGCTTTTTAAATCAAAGTAAGTCAAAAGGCTATAATTTTTTATGTAAAATAAAAATAATCATCCTTAACAGAACGGACGTTTATTTCTGGCTTTTTAAAAGTGAATGCACGTTCTTTACAAAAAGAAGCATTTCAACTTTGTCACAACTTAGTCTGTTTCGTTTCTCATCCAACACGTGAGAAGCTGAGCTAAACAAACGTTCGCTGTTTACAGGTATGCTCGCGCAGGAAATTGGCTCCTATGTGTGTGCCAGTACACCAACGGCTGATCGCTTCTTGGTAGCTGTGCCTCAGACATAGCTCTGCATTTCCAGTGTTGTAGGGCAGCCCGTGTCCTGAATCCTGCTGACAGATTTCGAAATACTTCCACACAAATGACATGTTCGCTGTTGATTCGAATGTGATCTGTGTATGCGGCCGCGGGCGCACTTCCGGAAAAAAATTGGTCGTAAAAAAAAACTGTTCCGATTTATGGCCGGTCAACCGGTGCATCCCTACTTAAATCGTGTATTCACTTTTCACTACATCTAAAACAAACGATAATATTCGTTTTCGCCATGTCATATGACCCCTTTAAAGTAAAATGTAAAGCTGAAAGTGCTGATGTTATTACTGCAGGATTCTTTTTTAATATAGATCTTGATCGCTCTTTTTTTACGACTTTTATATCATGTTTTACTCACAGCTGATAGTGATGACACCACATTGCTGAAATAACGTGGCGTCAACATTATAATGGCTGTGTGCTTGTTTCTGGTATTTTGTTGTTTACAAAAATAAACACACAGCAAAATACCACAAAACACAGTCCCACCAATGCTTTTATTCTAGAAACTGAATTGGGCTGTGGAAAATTCTTGGCAGCATTTAAAATCCCAGATTTAGCTACGGTACATTATAGTTGTTGACATGGAATATAGTAATTGGTGAACTTTGGGTGAGAAATTGTTTTTTTATAAAGCACATAACACTTAAAATAAACACCACAATAGCAGTAGTGTGACAATTAGTTGTAGAACCAAAATACTGAATGAAAAGATGAACATTTATATAAATGCTCAGAGGTAAAGGGTTTCCAGAGCTTTGTGACAACAACACACAAAGACCTTCAGCCTATGAACTGCCAATAAACCAAAATCGGTAGACCCGAGAGACAGATCAGGGATATATAGAGTAATAGAGTAACTGACAAAATGATTGAAGCAGACCATTATGAGCATTCTACTGTATTCTGTGTAGTAGTATTTGGAATCGAACACAGATGCAGTTTTTTTAGGGTCGAACACAGGATTGGTTATAAATTTGGTAGGATTGGGCCAACTGCAAAAAACTTGACTACTATTTCAAAAGTTTTCAATCCTAGACTTTCTAAGCCTATTCGTCCCTGTGAGCCCAATTGTTCTCTTATCTGGACAGTGAAGAATGGAGTGGCTCGGAGATTTTTGTAGGCTAACCCGGAAGTAAGTGCCACGTTGGTTCCCTCGACCGAAAGCCTATGCATTTTTCCCAAAGACTTCTGGAAGATCTGTGATTAACAAATGTTCATGATGTTTGCACATTTTGTCTATCAAGATAATCTTTACAGATTAACACAATATTTGCTATTTTTAAACCTAAATACAATCGGCAGAAGTAAAAAGCAGACTACACTATGGTCGCTCAATATCAACGTCATCACCACCAATCCTCCAAAACTTTATTAAAAACGTGTTCCCTGGCAAGTAATTACTCCGTGAATGAATGCCCAACAACCATTTTAGACATTTGCCCATGTTGCATTATTTGTGAGATTTATATGGCGATGACGTCCGCCAAAGGAAGTAGTCGCTTTTATCAACTTGTTAACAACTGCCATTTTAAAGACTCAATAAAGGTTTTAAAAATCACAAGCGGGTTATAACTGGTGTGTTTTATGTCATAGATTAAAACATGAAAATATTTAAAGGTTCTCTTAGCTATGGGCCTTATTTCAGGCGATTTACCAAAAACCCATTCAAAAAACCCAGATTTGGGGCGATGGAACCAGAACTCGCTTCCGGGGTTTGCATACAAAAATACGTCATCTCTTCAATACTCAATTGCTGTCCAGATATCGCAAAAACTGTCCAGTATCGCAAGAACGATGTGACCGAATAATTTTTATATTTGTAATATTTCCTCCAGTGGACAGATGCTGCCAAGAGTATTACTGCCAAGTGCACTGACCACAGTCAAAAGCTATTAGCAGTGACCACTGTGAATACCAAGTCATTTGATTAGATATCATCAGATGAACAGGACATCAACCACTGTATCAGGAAAAACTATAATAATAGTGAATGAGTGATCACAAATACACTGTACAAAACTTTGTATCACTAATAATACGCTGTGTGTTGGAGGGTGTGTTAGCAAGAGTGAGTTTGCTGATGTTTTGAATGAGCCTCAGACCATAATCAGTGTGTGTGTAGAACCAACCACCAATTACAGAACATGTTGAAGCATTTCTGCATAATCGAGATTTAACAGCTGTTGCACGAATGTACAAAAGCACAACCTTTTCCCTTATAGGCTGTTTATCTCTTCTTATTTTTAATTGGGCCTTTCATTCACTGTATTTCAGAAGTCCCCAGCTGTGCAGATGACACAAACATTGCTGTTCTGTAGGTGTGTAGGCGTCCCTTCCAGGGCTTTATCATCTGCTGTGAAAGCTATTCTGTGTAATATGCGGATATTGTAGTAAATTTTATTTTTGAATGGTTTGTAAAATCACATCTGAAACATTGTTGACACACACTGAGTGGGTGACCGATCACTACAGACTAAGAAGCATAAAGCTTGTTGATATGGTAAAGGGCGGGACATTTCCAAGTCACGCCTTAACCTTTTGGGCCAGCTTGACCAATCAGAGCGTTTCAGAAGGATGGGGCATGGGGCACTCATACTCATTTTCACCTACTATATGGAAGTAGGCGATTTCGGACACAGGGTAAGACTTTGTAAAAGGGCGTAATAGGACCCCTTAAAAGTTCTCAAACTGTCAATTATTATGACTTCAGAGTCTAAGATGGCTATAAATACAGACATCATACATTATGTATAGAAGGGCTTCAGATTAATTCATCTAAAGATTATAACAGCACAAGGTTTTATAGAATTGGCATTTAACAGGAAATGACAAGAAGCAATACAAATGTTGAATTAAAAAGCCACTATTTGAATGTCTCAAGTGCATTTACCTATAATAATATTGAATAAATTGAAGCTTAAATTTGACAATAAATTGTTGTTAAACATTTTAAATTGGGCTTCAGATGTAACCACCAGTAAGAATGATTTAACGTGTGTAAAATATTGTTACAATGGATAGTTTGAATTGATTCCTTTTTCTGTCATCAGTCTTAAATGACTGAAATACACTAACTAAAATCTCCAATAGCTGCAGTTTTATCTCACCTTTAAAGTGTTTGATTTTGCCAACACAACATCAGAAAGATTTGGGCAATTATGCAATCACACCAGAGCAACCCTTACACTATACTTACACAGGAGGAAGAATGGTCACTAAATGCCCTGTATAAGTAATTTATGAAAACATCAGTGGTTTGTGGTTATGTCACGTGCCTTTCTGCCCAACAGAGTTAGTGCTCTAGACTGTATGTGTCTGAGCTTGCTGGCTTTTGAGTTAGGATATCTGAGGAATGTACAAGTTGCTTAGCTTCTACACCAATGTACCAATGATACTGTACCACTGTACATCACTCTCTCTCTCTCTCTCTCTAATGGCCTGCTTCCCGTACAGCCACTGCTACATTATGGGAAACAGTTTACGTTTTGGCATCTAAAACATGTATGAATATTTTAATCAGTCTCATTTCCTCGATCTCTCGATCGTTGCACTATTTTTTCTCATTTTTTCCAAACCTCTGATTATGCTAAATTGCTTACTTTGATTTGGAAAATATTTCACTGCCAGAAGCTTGTGGTATGATGTGAAAAGCTTTGCGTTCTAAGAAAGTGTTGTTGTGTGTGAGCGTTTTTCTGCATAAATGTGTTTTTCAGAGAGAAGTCTTGATACTTTATACATATGTTTTTATATGTCTGTGTTTTTGCCTTATTTGGGCTGATATGTTGAGATCACATTACCAACCATGCTGTCTTCAACTGAGCACAAAAAAGACAAATACTAACAGACAGAAATACAGTCAACACAAAGACATAGGTAGAGAGTTGACTGTCCAAAACCATGAAAAATGTGAAAATGTGTGACCTTTGTTTACAGACTTTGATTTCTTGGAAAGTATAAGTTCAGATGTATTCCTCAAAAGACAGGGCTCTTATAGATGAAAAATTATGAGTGAAAGTCTTGAAGGAACAGTTCACTAAAAATGAAAATTCTCTCTTCATTTACGCACCTTCAAGTTGTTCTAAATCTGTATATATGTCTTTGTTCTGATGAACATAAATAAAGATATTTGGAAGATGTCATGGTTCTGTCCCACCTTGTCTTGCTTTTCTTGACCTAGTGGCAGAACCATGATAGAACCTCTTGTTTTATGTGGAGAGAGTCAGTTTTGGCATTCCATATACTCCCTCTCTCCGGTGTGGCGTCTCTGTTCCCGCCCTTTCATCTCCTCGTTATTGTTTGTTAATTAGTTCATGTCCTGCACCTGTCCCCTCTTGATTTATCCCCTTTATAATGCCCTTGTGTCTTCTGTCTCGTACTGGTTCATTGTTCTGTTGCGTTGTGTTTGTGTCATGTGGGTGAGTTACTGTTCTGTAGTTAGTTTAGTTTATTGTGGTTATGGCAAGTGTTGATATTATTTCTAGTCTATTTAGTCCCTGTCCTTGTTGCTATGTTTTGTTATGTTCCCCCACGTGGGTCTTTGTTTTGTATTTTTAGATATAATTAAAGTCTGTCTTGTTAACCCCTTACCCGTTGTCTGCACTTGGGTCCTCTGTCCATGTATCCTTGTCTCCGTGTCTCACCCTGAGAATCGTGACAGAAGAATGTTTATAACCAAACAGTTCTTGGCCATCACTGATTACCATAGTTGGAAAATAGCTTTATAAATTTCTTTGTTCTGTTGAACACAAAAGATGATATTTTGAAGAATGTAGGAAAGCAATCAGTGCTGGGGCACTTTTGACTACCATTGTAATTTTTCCTGCTATGGTAGTCAATTGTGGCCAAGAACTGTTTGGTTACAAGATTCTTCCAAATGTATTTTTCTGTGTTTATCAGAACAAAGAAATTTACACAGATTTTGATCAACTCGAGGGTGAGTAAACGATGACAGAATTTTTATTTTGGGGTGAACTATCCCTTTAAATAGAGATTCTGGGTTTAATCTCGTTGTCTAGGAGAATTGTTGAATATGTGCATTTTTATAGGATTCTTTTTTAATGAACAGTTGATTTATCTAACTTCTGTTGTCTGTGTGCTCCTAATACTGAGGTGTAAGAAAGCTAGTATGGAACATTTAGCTAGTTATATACATAGTGATTTTCAGACAGGCAGTGAATTTGACAAGCACAGCAGACACACCCCGACTAACCCCCTGAAAATCATCACACAGACTGTCCTATCATATACACTCCACCCTTCCACAAACACATGTTGCGTTTCCATGTTTTATGGGGACTTTCCATAGACAACGATTTCTATACTGTACTGTATATTCTATCCCCTCACCCCTAATGCTAAATGTCACACAAACCTTTCTGCATTTGAATCTTTTTACTTGTGAGGACCTATTCAGAATCTATTCAGAAGTTGGTTTTCGATACTTTATTTGTGTGGACATTTTTGGCTCTCAGTATAGTAGAACCTGCACACACATGCATGCACCCTCACATATACACAAATTGTGTCTGTAAAATCCATTAACATTCTCTTTGGCTTAGACAAAGATTACTTCTTGAGATTCCCCTAAAATCTTCAGTATAAACATTTTGGAAAAATATTTTGTGAATATTTCACAAAATAGACAGGAAGTACAGCTAAACTAGGTTGATTTAGAGTTTGTGGGTTTATACACAAGACTTTGGGGTATACTATAAACCATATAACCTGAGAACTCAACACTACCGGGGAAAGTCACATGCATGTGTGTTAGTTATTGAAGTCCAAAGCTGTAGTTTTGAAACCACTGTCTGGCTGGATTACAGCAATTAACTCAGCAAGCACAGACACACAGAGGCATTCCCACACACACAGTCATGCACAAACAAATTTATGAACGTTTACGAGTACATACAATATAAAAAAATTTTTATAAGCATTGGGTTAAAAAAGGGACGAACCCAACCATTTGGTTGTAAATTTAACAAATGCTTGGTTGTTTCAGCCCAAAATGCTGGGTTGTATTAACCCACTGTTGAGTCAAATATAAATATTTTCTGGGTTAATTTAACCCCACAGCTGGGTTTTTCCCATTTTGACTCAACGTTGGGTTGAAAATAACCCAGCATTTTTTTAGAGTATTAAAGGGATAGTTCAACCAAACATGAAAATTCTGTCATTGTTTACTCATCATATTGTCATTTCAAAACTTTATTTTTTATGACAAAAGAAGATGTTTTTAAAGATTGTTTGTAACTGAACAACGGCGGTACCCTTTCACTTACATTGGTTTTGTGTCCATACAATAGAAGTAAATGAGTACCGTCATTGTTGTTTGCCAACATTCTTCAAAATATCTTCTTTTGTGTTCTGCAAATTACAAATGACATGAGGGTAGGTTAATGTAGTTGAATTTTCATTTTTGGATAACTATTCCTTTAAATCAGTGTAAGTACGTGTGTGAGTGGTAGTTTTAAGCACACAATCTCAAGCCTCGCGATACAGCTGTAATTGTTTCCATGTGTCTTCGTCATAAAGCTACAAGACAAGGCTGGCCACAGTCTGCTACTGCCAGACTGATCATACAAACAGACACAAAACTTAAACACTACAGTACATCTGTGTTCCTTTCCTTTCTGCTTGTCTAAAATCATGCTTGAATACTATGAATTTAAAAAACAAGTGTTTTTCAGCTTTGTGCTCAAGATTTTTTTGCAATGTGTTAGATCCTTTGTTTTAGAAGTGACTATAAGTAAAACTCTCTTGTAGATAGGAACCATTACTATGAGAAGTACATTTCAGGTCTAAAACTAGGACCCTGATGCGACAATAGATAGAAATAGAAAGCCATGCAAACAGCCGGAGAGCAAATCGGCAAAGGACAGAACATTATAACAAACAGACACTGGATTTTCCCCATCCTAAACCACCATGAGCTGTTATTAAAATGTTAAATGTGCCAGTGTTCCAAAATAACCTGGTTAAGCCTGGCTTGATATTTCAGCCCACATAAGAGACTTCTAACCACACTACAGTCTAAAACTCCACAGTCTACTGCAGATAGTCCACAGACTTCATGTTCAAACTGATTTTGTGACAGTAAAATATGGTCAGTGCTGTCTGCAAATTGTCTTCATAAAAGTATCACAATTAGTTTGTACTGATTTTTGACTGTGTTAAGTTTACTTTATAACTTTGTTGTTGTTTTTAAAGGAACTGTGGGTGATTGTTTTATAGTAGATGAAAATGTAAATGTATGTATGTAAGGGCGTGATATGTGTTAAATTCCATTATTTATAGTTTTGTATATTAAGTGTGCAATGCAAGAGTGACATCTTAATCTGTAATTTCTCTTTTTATTTTTATACAGTGGTATGTCCTCTCACCTGTATGAATGGGGGAATGTGCAGCGCTCGCACACACTGTCTCTGCCCACCGGGCTTCACTGGACGCCTCTGCCAATTCCCACTCCGAACACAAGCTTCTCGTGGAAACAAGCAGCCTTTCTACACCGTACAGGTGCTGACTTCATTCATCTCACATTGCTCAAACATCTCCTTAAAAAATAGGGCCATAGCTGGGAAGTCTGTTTTCCTCCTGGCTTCTTAAATCTACTTTAATTGAATTGTTATGGGACCCTAGAATGGTTTCCATCTTTCTGAGCTGTAGCTACGACCCGGAACGGGCAATTCAATTACTTTTTCCATAAAGTTGCCATAATTTTGAACAAATTGGGCAGAATATGCAGAAGGTAAAGATTGATGGAAAAAATATATCTGATCATGTCATTGAGGGTTTGACATTGATGTTTTTAATGAATACCTGAAGATTTGTGCACACTGCATATTTTCTGATTCGATCTTTGGGTTTTTGTTCAGATAGCTCGCTTCTTTCATTCACCTTTAATGCAAATTCATTTCTATATGTGAGCAAAAACAGAGCAAATTCAGACATGGCTGTAAACACTACTGTGCTGTATGATGTTTGTCATGTTTGTGAAAAAACTACTGGAAATCTGACCCCATACACATTTACAAAAATCTGATTCTTATTGCATGTTAAACAACTTGTGATTTTGATTTGTATTAGATTTGCAGAAAATAATTAAATTTAATAGATTAATTTAGGTTAATTCGCCATTCAGTCTATAGTTTTAATTAGATATGCCAGAATGAGATTTTTGTTGTCAATCTGAGCAATTCCTTAACGTCTAATAAAATCCTCCAGTCCCAGGGTCTGTCTGATCAGGGCAGCACAGGTGGACGACAGCAGCTGACACATACTCACTCTGTGTTCACTCTGCCTCTGTCACAAGGTGCTGGCCATCACTCATCTGAAGGTAATCGGTGCACAGCATTTGCACTTGAACAGTCTTATTATTCTATACATTTATAAAATCATTTATGTATACCTAAGAGTGGTTTACCCCTAAATTAACTGTTTACTCATCCTCATAATGTTCCAAACCTTTATTACTTCTGAGAAATATGTTTAATATATAATTTAATATATAATAATTAATATAATTATATATAATTATGGACTGACCGCTTTAGTCACCATTAAGTTCTTGTTTTCCACAAAAAAAGTCATATAGGTTTGGAAGGACATAAGGATGAGTAAATTCAACCAAATTTTAATATTTTATACTTTATAATTATTGTGATTAAAAAACATATCTTAACATCCCATCCTTTTCTTATCTTCATTGCTTTCTTTCTATCCATCTATCCAGTGCAGGTCAATGTACGTGTTCTCCATACACCAGACACTTCCGTTGTCATTCATCCCCTTGACCAATCAGAGAACAAGCCTCACAGTCCCAAGACTGTGACCCGCCTTTCTCCTCAGCCACATAAGCCGAAGGGGAGGTGCTTCCAGGAAACCACACCCAAACAGGCTGTGAGTGACCATTAGAGATAGAATTTAATTCTGATCTGATTTGTTCATTAATTAAAAATATTAAAATCACTCTAATGCTCACTATCTCTTTTTGTAGTGTAGTAGTAACCCTCTTCCTGGTCTTACCAATCAGGAAGACTGCTGTGGCAGTGTGGGTAATTCATGGGGACAAAATAAATGTTACAAGTGTCCTTTACTACCCTGTAAGTACAATTCATAAACCTTTAGCTCTTTTAAAATTAAACAACATGAACGTGCTATCTTTATGTACTAACAAATACACCCAGACTATTAACATGTAGACAGATCTAATGTCAAACTTTATATCTGATGATTCAACTAAAAACATTTTTTAAGGTTTAGTGAGTTACTATTAATATGAGCAGTATGGATAATTATGTTGGATGTTACACAGACCAATATTAAAACGCAGTATTTTGTATAACGCTGTAATACAAATAAACATGACTTGAGATGACGTCAGTATGTTTTCATGCCTGCGTCATATTTCACTGCTAAGTTTAATGTTTTGAATCGGAGGGTTAGGAAAATTATAAAATTATTATTATAAAATTAACTGGAAAATTATTCATTATCAATAAGGAATTGTAAAACTCAAGCTTGTCACGAATTGAATTCTCTTATTGTTCTTGGTTAATCATTGTGAAGCTGTCCCTAACGTAATTTGATTTAATGTACTTGAAAACTTGTTCATTGTGGAAATTGCCTTTCTGCCATAATTTTTGCTTTTCTTTTAGAGCAGGTCAGAACACATCTTGGTCACACAAATCAAATAGTGAGACACTGGCAGTCAGTCTACCTTTTACATTTTTATAGCAATTCATGAGTTCGCCTATGCAGATAATAACAATAGAGCAAGGGTAGAAAATGGTATGCATATTTGGTGTGCTGTCCGGGGAGCGAGCTCCGAGCTGGAGCACCCCCCCCTGATCGGAACCGGCCTGAACCCAGAGCGCACCCCAAAAGGCGTGTTCATGCAGGACAGCAGCCGGGTGACGCATACCCCCCAACGTGAGGCTTGAGGCTACGGAGGTGGAAGCCTCGTCCGGTATGGTGTGAGAAGGAGGCTTAAGGCTCTGAGGGCACGAGCGGTGCTGCGGTAGCAGGGAGAAGATGAAGGCTCCTGTGGTGGTGCTTGCTGAGGCAGCGGAGAGCAGAGATGCAGGCTCTTGCGGGAGAGGGCTAGGCTGCAGTAAAAGAGGTGCTTGTTCCTGCTGGAACTGTGCTTGCTGAGGCTGTGGTTATAGAGATAGGGGCTCCTGCTGAAGCGGTGCCTGCTGGGGCAGCGGAGAGGAGATACAGGCTCTTGCTGGAGCAGTGTTTGCTGGGGTTATGGTAATGGTGATGCGGGCTCCTGCTGGAGCAGTGCTTGCTGAGGTTATGTTACTACAGAAGCGGGCTCCTGTTGGAGCGTTGTTTGGTGAGGCAATGGTAATAGAGATGCTGGCTCCAGCTGAAGCTGTGTTTGCTGAGGCTATGGTGAATAGAGGTGTGGGCCCCTGCTGGAGCGGTGCTTGCTGAGGCTGCGGTAATAGAGATGCAGGTTCCTGCTGAACGGTGTTTGCTGAAGCTATGGATATAGAGATGCGGTCTCCTGCTGGAGTAGTGCTTGCTGGGGCTGCGGTAATAGAGATGCGGGCCCCTGTTGGGGCAGTGCTTGTTGAGGATATGATAATAAGGAAGCGGGCTCCTGTTGGAGTGGTAGCTGCTGCTGTAGCGAAGAGGGTGTGGATGGTTTCGCTGCGGTGATACTAGCTTCTGGAGGAGAGGTGTCTGTTAAGGCAGAGCACGAGATGGAAGCACAGGCCTCTGCAGGGGCGGTCGCTGCTGTGATACTGGCTTCTTGAAGGAGTGGTGTTTGCTGTGGCAGAGCACGAGGTGGAAGCGCAGGTCCCTGTGGCGGCGGTCGCTGTGGCGATACTGCTTCTAGAGGAGAGATGTCTGCTGTGGCAGAGTGAAGATGGAAGCACGGGCCCCTGTGGGGGCGGTCGCTGTGGCGATACTGGCTTCTGGAGCAGAGATGTCTGCTGTGGCAGAGAGAAGATGGAAGCACGGCCTCCTGTGGAGGCGGTTGCTCCAATGAAGCTGGGTTCTTGAGGAGAGGTGTCTGCTGCAGCAGAGAGAAGATGGAAGCACAGGCTCCTGTGGAGGCAGTGGCTGCAGTGAAGCTGGCTTCTGGAGGAGAGAAGATGAAAGCGTGGGCCCTTGTGAGGGCGGTTGCTGCGGTGATACTGGCTTCTAGAGGAGAGGTGTCTGCTGCGGCAGAGAGAGGATGGAAGCAAGGGCCCCTGCGGGGGCAGTCGTTGCGGTGTTACTGGCTTCTGGATGAGCGAAGTCTGCTGCCGCAGAGGCAACTGGAAGTGCGGGCCCGACGGGGCGGTTGCTGCTGCGATACGAGCTTCTGGACGAACAAAGTCTGCTGCTGCAGAGGCAACTGGAAGTGCAGGCCCGGCAGGGCGGTCGCTGCTGCGATACGGGCTTCTGGACGAGTGAAGTCTGCTGCGGCAGAGGCAACTGGAAGCACGGGCCCCTGCGGGTGCTGCTGTCATGTGGGCTTCTGGACGAGCAGAGTCTGCTGTGTTAGAGGCAACTGGAAGCACGGGCTCCTGCATGAGGGGTTGCTGCTTTGGCGGTTTAGAGCGAATATGTTTGGTTGGCATTGGGGAGATGAGGGCGAGCTGAAGTTAGATGATTCAGGAGATGAGGGTCTGATGGGTTTCTCTCTTCTATGCATGAGCGGTCCGAATAGACATAACTTTTGAATGCCTCTGGTGTCCAGCGGCGTGAGAGCTTGGATTTGAGACTGGGAGAGGTCTTTTTTGGGTGGCTGTGGTTGTCACGCCAATGCAAAAAGAGTCGCTGGAAAATTGGTAGGCAGGGATGCCAGATTGGAGCAAAACTGACCGGAACCGGAAATGAGTGGCGGGTCGATTAAAGTCGTCCACGAAGAGTGGATCAGATGAGAATTTATCCTGTGGTCTTCTGAAATGCAGGTAGGCTAGGAGGGCTTGATAGGGTTGAATTTGTGACTGAAGATTAAATATGTAGATGAAGTGGCCTCTTGTTTTGATCTGTTTTGCTTGTTTGATGAAATAGTTGATTGTTTCTGTATCGAGTACTGACAGGTCTGAAATAGTTGGGTGGGTTTTAGGTTAAAGCTGGACGAGGTGGTGATTTCTGAGCATCTAAGGAAACCGAAGAAGGCCAGGATGAACATGACATCCGGCGTGCGTACGGTATGAGTGGAGTGATAGCCTGAGTGATAGTGATATAGAGGGTGGAAATGCATTTGGTTGATATCTCTAGGGTTAGTGGTTGTCTGGAGTCTGGGTGGGTGGGTTGGGCTCTTTGGATGCCCTTGATGAGCATGGAAGTTTGCAAGCTGGCTATTGCCAGAGAGGGTGATCCAAAAATGAGTTTGTGGAAAAATCTGGATACCGCTTAGATAGCCTTTAATTGAGCTGGCTTGTAGGTGCCAACAGCCTGAATTACTGCAAATATCTGAGTCCTGATGCTGCTAGAGACCGGAGGTGGTTCCTGGGCCAGGGCGTTTGGTGGGATGGCATGAAGGAAGAAGAGGAAAAAAGGCGGCCGCTGGAGCCGCTTCTGGAGGCCTTGGTAAAACCAGCAGCCTTGGTAAAAATTCCCCGAAACTGACCAAGGGAGCAGCGTTGGTGAATAGTTGGATAGTCCTCTTGTTATGAAAGAAGGATAGACTGTCCATTCTTAAAGAAGGTTATATGTAAACTGAGCTCTTTACAGTGTGAGCTAGTGAGGGATCTTTGATCCTCGATAATTTTAGGGCTGCTTATGCGGCTGGAAGTTAGGCAGATGGAAAAAGAAAGATTTCCGCGGCAGCGTATGCCGAATAAATGCCAACGACCCGGATGAATGGACATCACTATGTAAGCAGAAGTGATGTCGGCTAGGCCAGCCAAGCGCTGCAACCCGTGTTTAGGTCAAAGTGGTAGCTTAGTCGATGTTGTGATACTGCGGAAAAAATTAGAGATAAGGCTATACTGTTTGGAAACGGGAAGTTGCGCAGCCTAAGAGATCGATTATTAGGCGTTTTTTCCTGAGCATAGTTGGAAGTAATGCTTTAGGATATGAGGCTTCCAACGTTGGGTTTAAAGCTGTGTCTGAGAGGTTACATTGGAAAATCAGAAAAGTTAGTTTCAGGGTGACGAGGGAATTGACGGGTTGATCGGTAGGCAAGCTGGGGTGGAGTGAGCAACGGGAACGTAGGCCTATATGACTGCATGGATTGAGTATGGTACAGACTAGGGTTATCACAATATCATAAACACATTTTACGATAGCTTACTATACCAGCTGGAGTATCACGCTACCAATTGTATTACAATGTGAGCAAAGTAGTGGTGATTCTTCATTTATGTCTACAAAATAAACCAAGATTTACCAAAATATATACCTTACTAATTAAAAAAAAAAAGTAAAGTATTTTTACGACACTGTTCCCGATGGAATTAATTAAATGTGGAACAGTTCATCTGTACAGTACAGCAATGATGCCTACTTTAAACGTAAAAGCAAAACGGCCATGACCTATTCGTTCAAAGCAGAGTCGTTGACTCTGAATCGTTCGAAACGAGGATTCATTCTAAATGAAACGCCGCTGTTGTTGTTCAGAGAAACACAAGCACTGTTTTAAACTGTTGGAATTGGCAAAGTAGCGCAAAAACAGTCATTTAATGCTATTTAATAATAGCTTCGTGTTTATTGAACTGTATACATCGATCGCTTGTGCAGTTGTGCGGATATTAGGAAAGCTCTTGCTTTTGTCATTGTAAACAGCATTAGCATCATTGAAAGGAAAGAATACGACATAATAGTTGCAACATACTGGGCCAGAACGGCTTGCTGGGGCAACCTCAAGCTTGGGTCGGCCCCTGGAGCGAAGGTAACGTTAGTGGAAAAGCAGGGTGAGAGAAGGTCGTCTGGGCTGCTAGCGGAGGCAGCCTCACGCTAGAGTTTGGCGGCGGGGCTGAGCTGCTGGTGGAGTCGTACTCACCCTGCCGGGACGGCTTGGGCCGTTGGTGGCCGCGCTGGGGAGAACTTTGGTCCGGAGCTCGGCGGAGCGGTGGACGGGGGCTAACAGCAGTGGATTCCTACTACTACCGGTCGTCAGGCCTGCTACTGCGGCCTGATGACTGGAGGCCCTTCCTCGCGTGGACCGGAGTAACGTTAGGAGTTTGGTAGGATCGTGGGTAAGGGAGCTTGGGGTTCTGGCTTGCAAGGAGGAGTTGACTTCGTTCTCAAACGTAGCGGCGATTGGGGGGACCAATGCTGAAAGCTCTAGCGAGAACGCTTGTAAGACAGCTTGTCTATTTATAGGAGAGCTCGCTTGAGCTGATAGGGCAGATGCTGTGATTGCTGATTGTGGATCAGTAGAGGTCAGTGTTGGGTAAGTTACTCTGAAAAAGTAATTAATTCATAGTTACTAATTACACATTCGATAATGTAATTAGATTACTGTACAAGTTACTCTCTTCAAAAAGTATTTAATTATTTATTACTAATTACTTTCTATATCCTACATCAACCTTGATGAGTTAAGTGATTCAAGGATAGACATGAAACGGCTCTTTTAATTCATTCAAATAAATCATATAAAACTACAAAGTATTATTATTAATTACAAATGTGAGAATTATACATTAAAGCGCGGATTTTAAAGTTAGACTTTGAATTTTGATGTCAATTCCTCTTCTGCACACACACATATTACACAAAGTATTTAGTTTAATTACATCAGAAGTAACTGTAATTAAATTACAGAAAAATAAGAGTAATCCCTTACTTTACGTTGTCAAGGGAAAGTAATTAAATTACAGTAACTAATTACTTAGTAACTAGTTACACCCAACACTGGTAGAGGTGATTATCTGCTCCTGCTCCTCCCGAACTTTGTTAATTAAACACCATTAAAAGGACAGAAATCTACACCCAAACAGATAATTGAAAATTATATTTTTTTATAGACAGGGTAAAGTAGCAGTACCATATCACAGTCATAAATGATATTGTAAAAAAATACAAACTATGTTAGTTAGTTAGTTAGTTAGGTAGTTAGTTAGTTCTTTATTTTCATTGCATATTACAGTACAATGAAATTCTGTTGGAGCAATCCAACATGCAGCACATTTAAAATAGATTTAATAAATGTAAGAATATGTAAATAAAATAAAAAGAACACAGTTAAAATAAATTATTGCACGCAGTCCAATTACATAAAATACAATTATAAATAGTATAAAATATAGCATAATACTTAAAAACGCACTATTTAGACTACAGTGTGTGTGTGCGTGTGTGTGCATGTGTGCGTGTGTGTGCGGAGATAATAAACCAGACATGTGTGTGCGTGCGTGTGTGTGTCTCCGTGCATGCATGTGTGTGTTAGGAGCCTAAAGCAACCCTTTATTCATAAATCCTGAACATGATTTGTTCCTTAACCAGTCACTCATAATTTATTCCTTAACTCATTTCACTGTCCCACAGCTTGATTTATTTTTCTTATCTGTCATTCATTTCTTATAAATTCCCCCGTCCTAGATTGACTGGTGGGAATGTGTCATCACAGTCTCTGAGTTCAGTATGGCCAAGAAGAAAAATTTTATTTTCCACTACCATTTTCTTCTCGTAATCCATTTTATTTGTCAGAGCTCAGTCAGACAGTGATGGCCCTGTGCACTGGGTCTGTCTGCTTCTTTTTTGAAACTCCTGGCCAGCTGAACAGTGTGTGAGCGGATATGCGTTACCATAAGTGTTTGCGTTCGAGTGTGTGCGAACGTCTGCGAGTGTCTTCGTGCCTTAGCAACATCACCATATTTTCCAATGACACACCCTTTGCAGTAAAAGGAGACAAAAGTAAAGTATGGAAAAAAGGATTAAAAAAATGTTGGCTTAGGCTAAAGCTTTTCTGGAAAGTCACTCTGTCTCTGTACTCACATGTTCTTACACAGGAGGGAAAAAAATATCAGCTTCAGAGAAATGTTCCCACTGTGGCCTCTCTCTCTCTCTCTCTCTCTCTCTCACACACACACACACACACACACACACGCACACACACACACACACACACACACAAACCACATCACACAAACCACATCACATAGAAAGTGCACTACCAGTTTCTCTCCAAAATGTCTTTTTTAAGCCTTTCCCACTCTCTTTTTTTCTTTAGCTTTGTTTAACTTTACTATATTTGGTTTAATGTTTCAGTGTAATGGTCTGATTTAAAGGGATACTTCACCCAAAATTTAAATTCTGTCATCATTTACTCACCTTCGAGTTGTTCCAAATCTGTATAAATTTATTTATTATTAAAGATATTTGGAAGAATGCTTATAACCAAACAGATCTATATTTTCCCATAGTAGGAAAAATTACTTTATCATTTTTTTGTTTTGTTCTGTTGAGGGCACTTTTGACTACCATTGTATTTTTTCCTACTATGGTAAATGATGACAGAATTTTCATTTTTGGGTGAAGTATCCCTTTAAAGGAATAGTTCACCCAAGAATGACATTTCATGCACTCAAGACTTCCATTTAAAGCCTTGAGAAAAATATGTCTTAAATTTTCCGTCAATTAATAACTTTACTGAAAATTAAATTCAATAAAGTGATATTAACAGAAAAATTGAAAAAGTAAATACTTTAAAAGAATTTGGTCAGTTTCTCACACAGAAGTACTGTATGGTGCTATAGTGCATATAACATACTTATTAATAATATGATAATGTAATTTTATTTATTGGTGAACTGTTGAATAACAATTCTCCATTTTTTTTCTCACTCAGACGCTGGGAAACACCAGACTATAGTAGAAGACTTTGGCTCCACGTGCCCTCAGGGATATAAGAGACTCAACATCACTCATTGTCAAGGTAATGCCTGTGTGCTGTACTGATTTTACAAATTGCAGGTATGTTGGTTGTCTGAATGTTGTCTGTATGTTGGACTGCATTTACAAATTAATGATCTCACACTGCCAAAACTATTGCACCCTATTTAGATATGACATCCATATGTCATATTCACAATGATATATTACATCATGATATATCATCATCAAGTACATCATGCTTCATTCTTCTGAATGTAATATTTGATTTCAAGTCCAAGTGACTGTATTTTTATTTTATACTTTAAGAATTATTAAAGCATAATTACCAAAACCTGAATATGACATTCATCCAGAGAACTAAAAGTGCAAGGCCAATGTGACTGTGATTAATTGCGTGAAAAATTTTGATGCAGAAAGATGCATCCACTGGATATGTAAACGGCACACTGTTTACGGTAGTACTGAATAGGACACTTGCTTGAAAGTTAGAACTGATGAAAAAAACATCAAAACCTGTTGAGTAAGACAAGTAGCTATTGCCGTAATCAACTTGCCAGTTGATTTTTTTTAGAAGCCAGATTGAATTCAAGATTGAAATTAAAAATTAAAATACATTTTCAGTGCAGCAGGAAGAATATCTCACCATACATGGCAACAGGAAACTGATTCTTCAGGGGTGGCAGAAGTTTCCACAATCTCCAAAAAAAAACCATCCTGGAAACACTTTCATTTTTTGTAATTCATCTTGACAAAATTTGTGGATGATGGGAAAACCATCTGAAAACCATTGACTGCAGCAGATTATCTAACAGTCCTGAAGAGTGTCAGCTGGAAAATCAGTTACAAAACTGTACTGCTGTAACAAGAAAAAGAGACCTGAGAGAAATTTTGGCATTTCCCATTGATCTAATCTGAATCATTGACCTTGGGTTATAACCCTAATCCATTTTGCCATTTTTAGTACACCCAGTACTCCCTTAGAACATGTAAAGCATAAAGTAACTCAGAATTCTGTGTTTGGATTTTAATATGTTTAAGGTCATTGTTTGTTGTTCTCTCCTTGTGTTTGTCATTCTCTGTTGCCGTGGTAGACATAAATGAATGTATGATGCAGGGACTGTGTCAGAATGGAGAATGTTTAAATACGCAAGGAAGTTTCCGCTGCACCTGCAAACTTGGATATGTACTGATAGAAAGGACGCGGTGTGTAGGTGAGACATAAACATATATACACTACTGTTCAAAAGTGGGTCACTTAAGGGTCACTTTATTTTTATTAGTATTTTTGCCACTTCCAAAAGTATAAACAAAAAACAAAAACACAATTATGTCTGTATGTGAATATTTAAGCATACACTTTAAGATCAAAAGGTTTTTAAGATCCTGAGAAACATTTCAGTAAAGAGAGTAAAGTATATTAAAATGCATAAAACAATAAAAAGAACAGACTTTAGTAATTACAGATGAATTTATTTTTTAGCACAAATGATTTGTATAATTTAATAGATTTCTTTTCTTGTAGCACCATCTGTTGAGCAGGGCCCCTGTTTCCGAATGGTTACTGAAGCAGGGAAATGTGAACATGTTCTTCCAACACGTCTTTCCCAGGAGATCTGCTGCTGCACTGTGGGTAAAGCATGGGGTAGCAACTGTGAGAGGTGTCCACAGGACGGCACAGGTGAGTGTGTTAAATCCACACTGTGTATATGTGGCTCCAGTATAACCTTTTGACTCTGGATAAATAATGTCTCTTTCGCTCTCGCACTTTTCTCTCTTTAGCTTCCTTTAATAAGATCTGTCCAGCAGGAAAAGGGATGTCTGTCCTGACCTATCGTAGCACACTGTCCATTCAGCCCTTTCAGACCAGTTTTGAACACAATCCCAATCCTAAAAATGGTACAATAATCCGTTCTATGTTCTTGTTCCAAATTCATATATTGACAATTTGTTTATTAATTTATATATTTTATTTTGTGTTTTCAGAGTTCAAGCCTCCGGTAAGATTGAAAATCTAGTTTTACTGATCCAGGGAGGAAATCAAAAGTCATTTTATAGAAAAATGTCTATATTCACCCCTGTACATGTAGAGCACATCTACCTCTGCCAGTTCTTTCAACTGATTTTGCCATCATATCAACAGGAAGTGCCTGTCCAGACGACCACACATCTCTCACCAATCAGCACGCATGGTCCTCGCATCCCAGGTAGACTTATTCTGCCTGTCTTACTTGTCTTTTGTTGTCATGAACCTCAAGACAGAACCCAAGTGCAGACAGCCAAGTTAAACAAAAAATACTTTTATTTAAATAAAAAACCCACAATGGGGCAAACATGAATTTAAACAAACGCCACGAGGGGCAAAACAAAACAAGGTCCAAAATCAGGTCTATAAAATCCACATAGGCAAGGTATGGTAAGACAGGAACAAGGTGTAAGGACGGAGACTAGGGATGACTCCAATAACGCAACGCATGGAACAGGGAACACAAGGGACTTAAATGGAGACACTAACGAGAGGACATAACTAAGGACAGGTGAAGGGAATGAACACTAACGGGAAACTAACAAGGAGATTACACGGGGCAGGTGAGCGGAATGAAACACTAATGGGACAATGATGTGGAAACAAGGGGTCAGGGCCAAAGCACGAGACAAGAAGACACGTGGCGCAATGTCATAACATACAGCCATGTGTCTCCACACAAGACATAACACACACAAGACGTGGTACTGTCATGACCCTGTCCACAAAACTAGGATATTAAAGACAAGGACAGGACCATGAAATTTTGTAATGACATTTTATTTTATTAATGAGCTATATATTTCTGTATCTAAGTTGATGAAATATTTAGTTTGATTAGGCAGTAAATGCATTTCACATGTTTTACTGCTCATGTTCTCTGTCTGTCTTGATAATATTAGTCATAGTGGCCAAGCCGACCCTTCCTCCCTATGTTTGGGTTCCACCAGAGAGTGATACCCCCAAAGTACCATTGGAACACCCACCGACGGCAGTCTCGCGTAAGTTTCACCAAGTCTGCTTCAAAAGTTAACTGTAAAACTTTGTCTTTGTAAAATTGGTTTTGGCCATATTTTACTCACCATCATGCCATACTATGTGTACATGTCTTGCTTTCTTCAGCTGAACACAATTGGTGTAATAATTTTCAAAATCCTGGCTGTTCCTGGCTTCGTAATGATATGTTTTTAATAAAAGTAATCCACACGACTCCAAGGGGTTAATACATGTCTTAAGTAGTGAAAAGATGAAAAAACTACACATGAAATGGCATGGCAGCTCATCTGATCTCAACATTGAATATCATTAGTTCCCTTTCTGTCGGTCTCTCGACGTTGTGTCAAGCCGACAGATGGGGTTTGCTCTTGAGAACCTATCAACTTCTGACTAGTTTAGAAAAGGCCAATGAGATTGGCGAATGAAATTTGCATGCCGGACTCCGCCCCTGGATATCCGAGTATAAAAGGGAGACGGCGTGCTGGGGACTCAGCCACCACCTCATCTGCTCCCTGTTCCGTGACGGCAGAACTATGGCCCTGCCGCCCGCTACGGCAAGCAGCGAGGGTGATGAGGATACTGTGAGAGTTAATCCACCAGCCACTGGCTCACGGACCGTTCGCACCTCGTCTCGCTCGTCTGACCGTTCCCCAGGAGACGGTCCCACCATCTTGTTCCTCAACCACGTATTCGGACACAATGCGTGATGATGAGATGTCTCTTGCAGCATCGGGGGCTGACGTACTGCCATCCGACTCCGACGATTCCTCGGGCTCCCTCCCTCGGGGGGTCGAGCCCAGGAAGAAGCGGACGTCGAAATGTCAGCCATGCTTTCCCGGGCCGCCATGAGCGTTGGGTTGCAGTGCCCGCACTGCCTCTCCCAGCGCTCACGGCTGGCTACATGGTGCCTCGGGTTTGAGCACGGCTCCAAGCCGCGCCCGCCCCCAGTGCCGTGTTTTCCGGAAGTGCATGAAGAACTTAGTAAGACCTGGAACGCCCCCTCTCCAGCACGTACACGTCTAACAAGTTCTGTCACCCTCTCTTCCCTCAAGGGTGAGGCAGCTAGAGGATACGTTGATGTCCCCCAGGTGGAGTGTGCCGACGTGGTGCACTCGTGCCCGCAGGCGGCGGCCAACTGGGGGACTCGACCTAGACTCCCATCCAAAGCATGTAGGGTCTCGGCATCTCTCGTGTCGAGAGCTTACATTGCTGCGGGAAAAGCTGCCTCCTCTCTCCACGCTATGGCTCCTGCCAGGCCAAGGCATTGAGAGAGGGTACGAGGGTACGACCGGGTACGAGGGTTACCCTCCACGAGGGTAAGACCAACCCAGCGCTTATGCAGGAACTCCGCGCCGCCACCGACCTCGCTCTATGGGCGACCAAGGTGACCGCGCAGGCCCTGGGTCGGGTGATGTCCACACTTGTGGTCCATGAGAGACACCTCTGGCCGAACCTTGCACAGATGAGTAACACCGAGAAGGTCCACTTTCTCGACGCACCCATCTCACAAGGGGGGGGGCTGTTTGGTGATTCTGTCGACCCGCAGTTCTCGACAGTAAAGAAGCAGACAGAGGATATCAAGCATATCCTCCTGCACCGCGACTTGGCTGCCTCGGCCGTCGAGTCCCGTGCACCGTCTGCTTCCCAGCAGCCCTGGTCCTCTTCGATGCCCTCCGGCTCTGGCGCCCCCCACTCAGGTGGCCTCCCGGAAGAGACATCGAAGAGGAGACCATCGCTCCGTTAGCAGCCGCGGCAAAAGCAGCGGCCCTCATGGGAAGACCCCGGGTAGATCGAGAATACCATCAGGCCCGGGCCCAACCCCAGCCATTCCACGCTGGGTGATCGATCCGGGACGGTTCCTGCCCCGTCCCAACGGCCCACTCTCTTAAGAGTCCTCTCTCTCTGGGTGTGTATCACAGCCGCTCTCACCCTCTACACGATGGTGTTCGGCAACTCGACGTTGCGTCATGGCGAGACCCAATGTTAATCAAAGGATAATCAGTAGCCCTCAGCACTCTCAATCGACAGTGCGTTGTGCTAACCAGGCAGGTAAGCAGCAGAGCCGATCTCCTCCCCGGGCAAGGGATCCGCACTGCTCGCCATTGAACCACCCCCTGGGAGGTCGATGAAGCAGATCATACCCCTAGCCCCTGTCTCGGTCCCTGGGAGCCTGACTAGAGCCCCCAAACCGTCACGGGGCTATGGGATACGATCCGTCTCGGCTACGCGATACAATTTACCAGACGCCCGCTCAAGTTCGGGACATCCTCTTACCTCAGTCAGAGGCGAGGATGCTCCCGTGCTTCGGGCCAGGGTCACCACTCCTCTGGCAAGCGATCGTGCTCGTCCCTCTGGCCGAGATGTTCAATGGGTTCTGCAGCCCGTACTTCATCGTCCCCAAAAAGGGGGGTTGCTAGATCTGCGTACCCTGAACAGGCACCTACTCAAGCTGCCGTTCAGGATGCTCACGCAGAAGCGCATCCTGGCATCTACCAGATGTCAAGATTGGTTCATGGAAATCACTCCCCTCGGGGAGAGAGGTGTGCGGGTACTAACTATCTCGACGACTGGCTCGTCTGGGCACACTCGCGAGATCTGTTGTGTACACACAGGGACCTAGTGCTCTGGCACCTAGATCGGTTGGGACCACAGGTCAGCTGAGAAAAGAGCAAGCTCTCCCCTGTGCAGAGCATCTTTTTTCTTGGTATGGAACTCAACTCTGTCTCCATGACAGCGCGACTGACTACCGAGCGCGCACAGTCAGTGTTGAACTGCCTGAACCTTTTCAAGCAGTCAGTGGTCCCCCTGAAACAATTTCAGAGGCTCCTGGGACACATGGCATTCTCGGCGGGGGAGGTCCCCCTCGGGTTGATGCACATGCGACTGCTCCAACACTGGCTACAGAGTCAGGTTCCCTGAAGAGCGTGGCACACCGGCAGCAGGCGTATGGCCATCACGCCTCTCTGCCGACGCACCCTAACCCCCTGGTCTTCAATGACCTTTTTGGCGGACAGGGGTCCCCCTAGGGCAGGTCTCAAGGCACGTCGTGGTGACGACGGTTGCCTCCCTGCAGGGTTGGGGTGCCGTGTGCAACGGGCACGCAGTGTCGGGGTGGTGGATGGGCCCCCGCCTGCGTTGGCATACCAACTGCCTAGTACGCCTGCGAAAGCGCCTTCCCTCTAGGTGGGTCAGTGCGCTAATTCCACCTCCCTTCTTCCCCCCACTGGGTGAAGAATAGGCATTCCATCCATCACTAAGCACCTTCCTGGGGGCCGGGCTGAGCAGAGCAGCCCTGCCCCCTTAGGCCGGGTAACAGTTGTGTTATCTACCACATAGCTCGTACCGGACCTAGTGCTCCAGACGTGGTAATCCCCCCATTGGGCGGTTCCGTCTGATGTATCCTCATGAATGGTCGACACAACGTCGAGAGACCGACAGAAAGGGAATGTCTTGGTTACGGATGTAACCTCAGTTCCCTGATGGAGGGAACGAGACATTGTGTCCTTCTTGCCACAACGCTGGCCGCCGCAGTGGTCGAGGGATGCTCTCAGGCTCCGTAGCCCAAAAGGTGAATGAATGCAGCACGCCGTCTCCCTTTTATACCCGGATATCCAGGGGCGGAGTCCGGCATGCAAATTTCATTCGCCAATTTCATTGGCCTTTTTCTAAAATAATCGGAAGCGATAGGTTCTCAAGAGCGAACCCCATCTGTCGGCTCGACACAACGTCGAGAGACCGACAGAAAGGGAACTAATGATATTCAATGTTGAGATCAGATGAGCTGCCATGCCATTTCATGTGTAGTTTTTTCATCTTTTCACTACATAAGACATGTATTAACCCCTTGGAGTCGTGTGGATTACTTTTGTTAAAAACATATCATTGCAAAGCCGTTACATCCGTAACCAAGACGTTTCACCGCTCTAACCAAGACCCTTCTCCATCGATGGCTTTTGGGTGGTTCCAAACCTCTTTCATTAAGGATTAAAGGAGGCTACATGCTTCTGTGAACCTTCAATACAGCAGATTTATTTTTCAGAAGTCTTCCCCAGATCTGTCTTGGTTTTCACTTTGATATGCATTTTCAGGAAAGGGTATGAATACTTATATGTACTTATTTCAGTTTTAATTTTTAACAATAAAGTTGTCACGAATCTGTTTTTTGTTTTGTCATTATTGTGCATGGAGTGTAGATTAATGTATTTTTTATTTAAAGTAGTTTAAGATAAGGCAGCAAAATAACAAAATGTAAATAAAATGTAGGTGGATGAATACTTTTGCAAGGCACTGTATATGAGAAAACGACACGTGTAATGGCACGCTGGCTCTACGTACCTCAAATCTCATTCATTCTTAGACACGTAAGAACGTCTTGGTTACGGATGTAACCTCAGTTCCCTGATGGAGGGAACGAGATGTTGTGTCGAGCCGACAGATAGGGTTCGCTCTTGAGAACATATCAACTTCTGACTAGTTTAGTAAAGGCCAATGAGATTGGCGAATGAAATTTGCATGCCGGACTCCGCCCCCGGATATCCGGGTATAAAAGGGAGACGGCGTGCTGCATTCATTCACCTTTTGGTCTGAGGATCCTGAGCATCCCTCGACCGCTGCGGCGGGCGGCCAGCGTTGTGGCAAGAAGGACACAACGTCTCGTTCCCTCCATCAGGGAACTGAGGTTACATCCGTAACCAAGATGTTCCCTTTCTGTCGGTCTCTCGACGTTGTGTCGAGCTGACAGATGAGGTTCCTATGGAAAACGCCACAGTGCTGTACCGCGTCACAATCTCTAGCGGAGCGACGCTGACTGGCCTGGGCGAGTCAGGCGTGAGCGCTAGCGCGAAATTGTAACCGTCCAGTGGAGAGGTAGGGGGTCCCAGAGCTTTTTAGAAAAAGGTGGGAAGCCCCTGCCACCAGCCGTCACGTGCGGAGGCCTTGATTCTCTAACAGCAAGAAGCCGCCCGACACCGTAAGGACCACTGGGTAAGCATTAATACCCCCCGGGGGGAAAAACGCTACAGAGAGCACTATCCTACCATAGGGAGGAATTAGTGCAGACACCACATGGTCTCACCATCAGGTGAGAACTCATGGGAAAACGTGCGGACTGAAGGAGTTAACCGCAAGGTGGAGGTCCACCTAGGGAGGTCATGGGTTGCTGAGGTGGGAACCATTCATGAGGATACATCAGACGGAACCTCTCACGGGGGGGGTTTACCACATCTCGAGCACTAGGTCCGGTTAGAGCTATGTGGTAGATAACTCAACTGTTCCCCGGCCTAAGGGGGCAGGGCTGCTCTGCCCAGCCTGCCCCCAGGAAGGTGCTTAGTGATGGATGGAATGCCTGTTCTTTACCCAGTGGGGAAAGAAGGGAGGCGTAAATAGCCGCTGATCCCCCTAGAGGAAGCGGGAAGGGCTTTCGCAGGCATACGCCCTACCGGCTGCCGGTCCTACACGTTGCCCTGCAGGACGCGGGCTGACACCAGTTCCAAGCATAGGTATTAGAACCTCGCGAAGTAGAGGTGCAGTGCGTGTACTGGACACAACACGGATGGGGTTGGGTTTTCCTCCCCGGTGGGGAGAGCCTGCAGGTTCACCACCTGGTCTCTAGGGGGAGTGGTGGGAACTTTGGGCACGTAGCCGAGCCGGGGTCTCAGGATAACGTGAGAATCACCGGGCCCGAGTTCTAGGCAATCTGTGGACACGGAGGGTGCTTGTAGGTCCCCTACCCTCTTGGAGGTGAGCGCCATCAAGAGAGACGTCTTTATCGTGAGGTGAGAAAGAGCGGCATCTCTGAGGGGCTCGAAGGGGGGGGCTTCTTGAGGCCCGCCACCTAGGTCACAAGAGGGTACGGAGCGCGGATAAGGCGGTAGCCTTCTCGCGCCCCTTAGGAACCTAATGACCAGGTTGTGACCAGAGGCTTTCCAGCAACTGGGTCGTGATGAGCGGCCGTAGCGGCTACATACACTCCCAGTGTGGAGGGGGGAGAGGTTACTCTCCAGTCTCTCTTGAGGAAGGGACAGCACGTTCCCGATCGAGCAACTCCGCGGGTCTTCTCTTCGAGAAGAGCACCAGGACGAGAAGAGGCGCAACTTATGGGCGTATAGCCGCCTAGTGGCCGAGGCCCTAGCCTGAGTGATGTCCCAACCACCGGGGGTGGGCCACTCATGATCTCCTCGTCCCATCCAGACATGGAAGTTCCAGGGGTCTGCCTGGGATGCCATAACGTGCACCTTCCCCTGGGAAAGCAGGTCCTTTGCCAGGTGGATCGGCCACGGGGGAGTTGTTGTCAAGAGCCTTAGCTCCGAGAACCAAGTCCGGTTGGGCTAATAGGGCGCAACTAGTACCACTTGATGCTCCTCTTCCCTGGCCTTGCACAAGACCTGTGCCATGAGGCTCACTGGGGGGAAGGCGTACTTCCGCTTACCCCACGGCCAGCTGTTCGCTAGGGTATCCGTGCCGAGGGGTCCCTCGGTCAGGGAGTACCAAAGTGGGCATTGGGAGGAGTCCGGGGAGGCAAACAAGTCCACCTGCGCCTGGCCGAACTGCTCCCATATGAGCTGGACTGCTCGGGGATGGAGTCGCCACTCTCCGTGAGGCGTCGACTGACGAGAGAGCGCATCGGCTGTCTGGTTCAGGTCGCCTGGGATGTGTGTGGCTCGCAGGGAGCTGATCACCTGCTGACTCCAGAGGAGGAGGCGTCGGGCGAGTCGTGTTAGCTGCTGTGAGCGAATGTCACCTTGACGATTGATATACACTATGGCAGTTGTGCTGTCCTGATCGGACCAGCACGTGCTTGCCCTGCACGAGAGGTTGCAACCTCTTCAGTGCAAGTAGCACAGCCAACAACTCTAGGCAGTTGATATGCCAACGCAGGCAGGGGCCCGTCCACCGCCCCGACACTGCGTGCCCATTGCACACGGCACCCCAACCCTGCAGGGAGGCATCCGTTGTCACCACGACGTGCCTTGCATCTGCCCTAGGGGGACCCCTAGGTCATTGAAGGTCATTGAAGACCAGGGGGTCAGGGTGCGTCGGCAGAAAGGCGTGATGACCATACGCCTGCTGCCGGTGTGCCACGCTCTCCAGGGAACCCGACTCTGTAGCCAGTGTTGGAGCGGTCGCATGTGCATCGACCCGAGGGGGACCTCTCCCACCGAGGACGCCATGTGCCCAGGAGCCTCTGAAAGTTTCAGGGGGACCGCTGACTGTCTGAAGTGTTTCAGGCAGTTCAACACTGACTGAGCGTGCTCTGAGTCAGTCATGCTGTCATGGAGACAGAGTCAAGTTCCATACCGAGAAAGAGGATGCTCTACACAGGGGAGAGCTTGCTCTTTTCTCGGTTGACCTGTGGTCCCAACCGATCTAGGTGCCGGAGCACCAGGTCTCTGTGTGTACATAACAGATCTCGCGAGTGTGTCAAGATGAGCCAGTCGTCGAGATAGTTTAGTACCCGCACACCTCTCTCCCTGAGGGGAGCGAGGGCGGCTTCCACGATCTTCGTGAAGACTCGTGGGGACAGACCGAAAGGGAGGACCCTGCACTGATATGCCCGCCCCTTGAAAGCGAACTGTAGGAACGGGCGATGACGAGGGAGAATCGAGACATGAAAGTACGTGTCCTTCAGGTTGATTGCCATGAACCAATCCTGACATCTGATAGACGCCAGGATGCGCTTCTGCGTGAGCATCCTGAACGGCAGCTTGTGTAGGTGCCTGTTCAGGGTACGCAGATCTATAATGGGGCGCAACCCCCCGCCTTTCTTGGGGACGATGAAGTACGGGCTGTAAAACCTGTTGAACATCTCGGCTAGAGGGACGAGCTCGATCGCTTCCTTCGCCAGAAGGGTGGCGACCTCGGCCCGAAGCACCCTTGCCTCTGACTGAGGTTGAGAGGATGCCCCGAAGCTTGGGCGGGCGTCTGGCAAATTGGATCTTGTAGCAGTGACGAATCGTATCCCGTAGCCACCGTGACGGTTTGGGAAGCTCTAGCCAGGCTCCCAGGGATGGAGACAGGGGTGCTAGGGGTACGATCTAGTTCATCGACCTCCCGGGGGGTGGTTCGATGGCTGGCAGTGCGGATCCCTTGCCGTGGGGAGGTCCCCGGGGAGGAGATTGGCTCTGCTGACTTACCTGCCTGGCGATGCAGCTCCACGCACTGTCGATTTGAGAGTGCTGAGGGCTGCAGAGTATGCTCGACATTGCATCTCGCCGTGATGCAACATCGGGTTGCCGAACACCATCGTGCAGAGGGTGAGAGGCTGTGAAAAACACCCAGAGAGAGAGGAAACTCATTTTGTGAGAAAGTGGGTGCTAGGCCCCCGGAGGGACCTGGCAGATGTTGGGACGGGGCAGGGACCGTCCCGGATCGACCGACCAGCGATGTAATGGCTGGGGTCGGGCCCGATGGTGTCAATCTCCCTGGGGTCTTCCCGTCAGGGCCGCTTCTGGTTCCGCGACGGCTGCTGACGGGGCGGTGGTCTCCTCCTCGACGTCCTCTTCCGGGGGGGCGCCGGAGCCGGCGTCGAAGAGGGTCGGGGCTGCAGGGGAGCAGACGCCGCACGGGATCTCGAAGATTGGTGGGCGGCCGAGTCGCGGCGGGGTAGGATGTGGCTAATCGCCTCCGTCTGCTTCTTTACTGCCGAGAACTGCTGGGAAAAGTCCTCGACAGTGTCACCAAACAGCCCACCCTGCGCGATGGGTGTGTCAAGAAAGCGGACTTTCTCGGCGTCACGTATCTGCTCAAGGTCGAGCAAGAGGTGCCTCTCCTGGACCACAAGTGTGGACATTGCCCGGCCCAGGGCCTGCGCAGTCACCTTAGTCGCCCGTAGGGCGAGGTCGGTGGCCGTGAGGAGTTCCTGCATCAACCCTGGGCTGGTCTTACCCCCGTGGAGCTCTTTCAACGGCGTGGAGAGAGGAGGCAGCTTGGACCGCAGCAGTGTAAGCCTTCGACACCAGAGATGCCGAAAGCTTACACACTTTGGACGGGAGTCTAGGTCGACCTCTCCAGGTGGCCGCCGTCTGCGGGCACAGGTGCACCGTGACTGCACGCTCAATCTGGGGAACGTCGACGTAGCCTCTAGCTGCCCCGCCATCGAGGGAAGTAAGGGCGATGGAACTAGTCTGACGTGAACGAGCCGAAAAGGGGGCATTCCAGGTCTTACTGAGGGTCGCGCTCTGACCCGAGGTACCATGTGTCCAGCCACAAGCATTGGGGAAGGGGCGGTGCGGTGCACTGCAGCCCAATGCTCACGGCAGCCCGGGAAAGCATGGCTGACATCTCGACGTCCGCCTCTTCCTGGGCTCGACCCCCCGAAGGAGGGAGCTCCAAGGAATCGTCGGGGTTGGATGCCAGTAGGTCACCCTCCGATGCTGCGAGGAACATCTCATCGTCATCACGAATCATTTCCGACTGCATGGCTGAGGAACAAGACGGGGTGGGACCGCCTCCTGGGGAACGGTCAGACGAGCGAGACGGAGTGCGAGCGGTCCGCGAGCGCTTGGCTGACAGATTTACACTCACAATAATCCCCATATCACCCTTGCTGCTCGCCGTAGCGGATGGTAGGGCCGTAGCCACTGCTGTCACGGAACGGGAAGCAGACAAGGTGGTGGCTGGCTCCCAAAAGAACACAACCACCCATGACCGCAACGTCTGGATCGCCATCCGCCTGCAGTGCAGGCAGGATGTATCCACGAAGGCTGCCTCAGCGTGCTGGAGACCCAAACACTTGAGGCAGATATCGTGTCCGTCCCCCTCCTCGATGAGAGTATCACACCCACGAGAACAGCGGGACATGCCACACTGGAGAAATGTAGCTCTTTTAGAAGTCTCGAACACCTCTGGAACCTGCCGGAAGTCACTGCAGGAAGGGACAGTCCGCTGCACCACATCGTAAGATTCCAGCAGTAATTCAGCGTAGAGTGAAGTCTCGAAGCGATCATAGAAACGAAGGCTCCGAAGAACAAAAGGTGAATGAATGCAGCACGCATCTCCCTTTTATACCCGGATATCCGGGGGTGGAGTCCGGCATGCAAATTTCATTTGCCAATTTCATTGGCCTTTTCTAAACTAGTCAGAAGTTGATAGGTTCTCAAGACGAACCTCATCTGTCGGTTCGACACAACGTCGAGAGACCGACAGAAAGGTAACTATAACTTAGTGAAAGTATGACAACCAGAAAATAAACGTTTCTGTCTTCACTGAGATTGGAGTTGAATCGGGTTACTACGCCCACAATTTGCTCTTTTTGTGTGGGTTTAGGAAATTGAATAAAATAAATTCCATTCCTCATGCTCCCAGGACATCTGGAATTGTGTAACATGTATCCCAGGCACAACGTTTTATCATTTTTGTAGCATAAAACACCATAAAACCGATGAGAGCTTCGGATCTTACAATGATTCTCTATGGCACTGAAACCTAAAGTTGTCAGAGTTCCGGTTCCCATGCAACTGCCAACTTCAACTGCCATTGGCTCATCTGCGTTCGAGGGGAGGGGCTTACCGATAGGTCAATTGTGTTCGCCTGAAGAAAGGAAGACATGTACACCTAGGATGGCATGAGGGTAAATTATGACATACATTTCTTTTTTTTTCATGTTTGTGTAAAACAGCGATCGATGAGTGCAAGCTAAGCAGGAATATATGTGGTCAGGGAGAGTGTGTGAACACACCAAATGGCTTTTCTTGTCACTGTCATGCTGGATACCAACCACATGCACAGAGAAAGAGTTGTGTGGGTAGGTACACACATGTACAGTATGTATATATATAGAGAGAGAGAAAAATTATAGACATAATATATGTGACCCTGGACAACAAAACTAGTCATAAGTAGCACGGATATATTTGTAGCAATAGCTAACAATTCGTAAGCCCGGTTCTCTGAAACATAGAGTGGAGAGATCCACCTATGGGAAGGGTATCCGTACCTGACCTCTACCTACCTGTACCTGAGAAGCATCCAATTGCGCCAAGTCTGGCTTTGACAGACAGAAGCGCGTGCCCTATGGCAGGTGAGGGCTAGCGGCCCTGACTAAATGAGGGATAAAATGAAGGCTACAAACAGCCCTCCACCAATGCAGATTGAACTACCGGGGCCCTGGTAACATCCAGCCGGTAGTATCTGACAAATGAATGAGGAGGAGCCCTACTTGCAGCAGCACAAATGTCCTGCAGTGAAACTCCCCTAAGCAGAGTCCAAGAGGCAGCCATGCTTCTGGTAGTGTGAGCTCTAAGCTCTAAGGTCCCCTGGGGGCTTAAATTCATATGCGAAGAGATCTATGGCTGCTTGGCCCAATCTCTGCCACAAAAGACCCACTGCCTGAGGGTGAAGGCGCCAGTCTCCATCGAGTGGGTTCCCCCTCGATATAAGGTCTGTGCCCCTGTTCAGAATGCCCGGAACATGGGTGGCTCGTAACGACAGAAAAAGCTGCCTGCTCCATACTAACAGCTTGTGAACCAGAGTGTGCATTCTCCCTTGGCGGTTGATATGTGCTACAGCTGTGGTATTGTTACATGATATACTGTATACAGCATACCAACACATGATGCCCCTGCAAAAAATGTCTCAGAGCCTTCCACACAGTGAGGAGCTCCAAATAATTAAAATAATAAAGTGCAACATGAAGTCCAAGTATACCAAATCAAAACAAAACTAACAAAAGAAAGAAACTCCCATCATTGGGAAAAGTAAGTCCCGGGGAAAGTCAATAGGGTTGTACATCCAACAGCCGTAGACTTGACAGTCTCACGCCAGGCCCGCCGCCATTCTGTGCATACCGCGCTGTTGTACTCCTGTCTTCTCTTCCGCTGGTAGTTCACCTGTGACTCGTTAGTACATGTCTGGCCACACCTACAAGTCAGCGGCTCTCTTACAGTTCCCATATCAATATGTACTTTCCCTAACTTCCACTAATCTCATAACAACCACTTTATGCAACATACTCGCCCCTAGAGGGTACCATGAGCGTAAAACTCTGCATTCCTCCAGTGGCGCAGCGCTGCTGTGAGCGTTCACTGTGACAGCGCGACCGAGATCGCGTAAAGGGCTGAGATGAAGAGAAAAACACAATTCATGAACGCCCTAATTCTCAGAAAGCCCAGAGGTAAAATTTGAATATCTGATGCCATAAGACCCTGTAATCTGAGACAGGTGCAATATTGCACCCTCGCTCCCTCTCTGAAATGTGAAAGTCACTTCATTAAGGAGAGAACGCACTCTCGTGACAGACACGCGCACATCGTTATTAAATTCAGCTCGAGACTCAAAAATACAACATTCTGGGCTGGAGTGAGATTGCATTTGCTCTCATTCACTCTAAAGCTGAGTGAGGTGATGTAAGCAAGCACACAATGCACGTATATCACCACTTTATCTCTGGAATCAGCTATGATCCGACAATCCTCTATACAGTATGTGAAAATTCTGAGACCCGCTATTCTGAGCGGAGCTAGCCCCGCCTCCGCACACAGACAGAACACTCTCTGTACTCAGTGAGAGCACGAAAGGAAGAACAGTGAATTCGTAACATATGCCTTGGTAGGCAAAACAAAGAAGTTTCCTATGCGGAGGATAGATGCTTATGTGGATAAAAGCATTCGTCAGATCGACGATGTGAACCAGTCGTTCTGATGAATTGAGCGAGAGAGAGTGAGGTGTGTTAACATTTTGATATTGTATTTCCTTAAATCTTTGTTCAACATTCTGAGTTCCAAAATGGGACAAAGTGAGCCATCTTTTTTCGGAACTAGAAAATAACGGGAGTAAAACCCCAGGTACCACCCGTACCACCCCCTTCTCGAGATGGGCAGATATTTCATCATTCAGAATGTGAGCAGAGCTCTCCTCTGTGTAAGAAGAGAGAACCCCGCTGAAACGATGTGGTTTTCTGACAAACTGAAGTCTGTACCCCTTCGTTATAGTGCGAATCACCCAGTCTGGAGCTGTCATAGACTGCCAGGCTGTTATATGATTTGCAAGAGTCCCCATATATACTGATGGATCGCATCGGGCTGCTGGAGCGGCCAGTTCGTTCATATGCGATACAATGGCTCCATCTAATGGAACACTTAGGGGCAGCATGAGGGGTTGCGGAAAGACGTTCTCTCTTGTAAATGAAATTGTTGCATTTGTTTGCTTTTTCGAAGTAACTTGTGTTTTGGGGAACACATGGGCCGAAGATTTTATTAAATCTGAGTCAGACTGGTGTAGGGAGCTGTGTAGTGACACTGCTTGTACACTTTTTCTCACGGGAGAGAAGTTCTCTCTCATAAACGAAGGTGTTGCATTCGTTTGCTCATTTCTCGAGTTTCTCGTGTTTTGGGGAACACATGAGCCAGAGCATTTTGTAAATCTGTGTGATGTATTGTGTATTGCATTCGTTTGCTTTTACAGCATTTCTTGTGTTTTCGGGAAGACAGGGTCCGAAGCTT
This sequence comes from Triplophysa rosa, assembly GCF_024868665.1. Classification (NCBI taxonomy): domain Eukaryota; kingdom Metazoa; phylum Chordata; class Actinopteri; order Cypriniformes; family Nemacheilidae; genus Triplophysa; species Triplophysa rosa. Next base: position 19,108,864 of record NC_079891.1, on the reverse strand, counting down.
ATTTCACGAGTTAGCCTTGCAGATAATAAAGTGGGACGGATAGTATGCGTATTTGGCGTGCTGTCCCGGGGTGAGGGCTCTGAGCTCGGTGATTCTCCCCGAACTCGGAGCACCCGCCCCTTGACGAGGGAGAACCTGGAGCATACCCCCAAAAGATCCAACTGGTGTGGGACAGCACCCGGAGCAACGTATCCCCAAAAGAGGCTGGCTTGAGTTGGCAAGGTGCTGGCCCAGCTTGGAGCGGGGAGAGCGTGTCTATTGCGTCTAGTGGAGCGGGCACTACTGCGGAGTAGGGATAGGGCTCCTGGGGTGCGGAGTAAAGGTTAAGGCTGCTGGGGGAGCAAAGGAAGTAGAGGCAGTTGGGAAGGCATAGGAAGGCTCCTGCGGGAGCTGCACTGCAGCGGCAGTGGGGAAATGATAGAGAGGCCCCTGCTGCGGTGGGGGGGAGAAGGTGGTAGCGGATCCCTGTGGGGAAAATTGAGCAATTGGGTGCGGGTTGGCACTAGATGATTCGGGCGATGAGGGTCTGATGGGCCTTTATGATGTGGGATCGATCTGACCTGATGTATCTCTTGAAAGCCTCTGATGACCAGTGACCCAGAATTTGGATCTGGGGTTCGGAGAGGCCTTTTTGGGCGGCCGTGGTTGTCGCGCCTATGCGGAAGGAGTGGCTGGAGAAATGGTTGGTTGGGAAGCCAGAGAGGAGTAGGACAGATTTGAGGTACTTTTGGAAGCAGAAACGTGTAGTGGGGTGATTGGAGTCGTCCACGAAGAGTGGGTTGGAGGGGAGTTTGATCTGAAGGCGTCGGAGATGCAGGTAGGCTGAGAGAGCTTGGTATGGTCGGATGGGGGACTGGAGGTTGAAAACGAAGATGTGGTGGCCTTTGTTTATTTGGTCAGTCTTGCTTTGTTTGATAAAGTAGGAGATGGTTCCAGGGTCTAGGACGGATAGGTTGGAGAAGGTTGCATGGAGTTTTGGGTTGAAACTAGACATGACGGTGAGCTTTGAGCAACGTAGGAAACCGAAAATGCCAGGATGAACATGGCGTTGAGCATGCGTGCGGTGTGGACTGAGTGGTAGCCTTTGCGGAGGAAGGAAATGCATTTGGATTGGACCTCCATGGTGATGAGTTGCCTGGGGTCTGGGCAGGAGGGCTGGGCTCTCTCGATTACTTTGATGAGCATAGATGTCTGGGAGTTGGTAATAGCTGGGGAAAGTGAGCCAATGGTGAGTTTATGAAAAAATTGGATTCCGCTTAGATACCCTTTAATGGAGCTGGATTGGAGGTGTTTTACGGTGTTGAGGTGGGAGATGAAGGAGGTAATGGTGAGCAGGGAAAAGTCGGCGAATGGCAGGCTATAGTTGTGTTGGAAAGCTTTGAAGCTCCAAGATGTGGATAGGTAGGATTGTAGGGTCCTGGGAGAAACGGCTTGGAGGATGGAGATGAGGGAGGCATCTAGGAGGGCTTTAAGTGGGTGGTTTATGAGAATATGAGTGCTGAATATGGAGGAACCGGGGTCAGGAGTAGGTCTGCGTCCAGCGCCAGCTGCCTGAATTTCTGAAAGGCAAAACAAGAGAGCGAGTCAGCTATTTGGTTTTGGCAGCCGGGGACGTGTTTAGCGGTGAGAATGAATAGGTCGCAGGCTGAGATCCATATGAGGCGTCTCAGAAAGGGCATTAGTGCGGGGGAGTGGGAACTGCCTTTATTGATACAATGCACGGTTGCTTTGTTGTCGCAGAGTACGACGATGCTGGTGGAGGACCATTCTTCCCCCACAAAATGGCTGCGATGACTAAATGGTGTAGCTTGAACAGTGCGGAGGACGAGAGAGCCTCTGGTAGGCTGCAAAGTTGCAGGGGCCACGTGGAGGCGAACCAGCGGCAGCAGTAAAAACCCGCAAAACAGACGGAGGGGAAGGCATAAGTGTATAATTGGAGGTCCCTCACCTGGTCAGAAGCACTTAGTAAAGTCGGCCATACGATGTTGAGGCCGCTCGCGCACAAATATCAAAAAGGATCGACTGTGACAAGGCAGCGGAAGCAGTAACCTGAGAGGTTACAGACGACGGGATGGAGACCCCGTAATCTGAACCGAGGAGGCCTGCACCATCCTCGTCCCCCGATCCGGACACTTGGTCGCTACAGTTGGCCCAGTTTAGGGAGGTCGCACCGCGGTAGGTCCCCAGGCACGCATCAGCATGTCCATTTTCCCCATCAGAGTCAGACAACCCCAACTCACTCTGGGTCGCGGTCACTTGAGTCTGCGGCGCCGGAGTTTAGCAGGGAGCGCCATGCAATGGCTATAATTTACGGGGAAATCGATAGCTTCCTGAGCGTGTTTGAGACCCGTGCAAACCACACAGGAGGGATGGGAATCCCTCGCGGCAATGAGGACACCACACGCGGCCGAGCAGGCACACGACTGGTTATCTCCAGGAGCGGCCGGCGCTGATATAGACAGCGAGATGACAGAAAAAAGGAGAAAAGACGAAGGAAGGCGGGCAGCCTAACGAAAAGTGCGAAGGGCTCGCAGAAAACAGACAGCTAACCTGGTGTAAAAGACAATCACGTCTGGCGGAGGCTGAACCACAGATATGTCCTCCTGTAGACAACAGTGAAGTCCAACCAACGAGCTGTGAGAAACAAACCAGAGGTCGGGAGAAGCGAATGTCAACTGAGGAAAGGTAGTGCGTGCAGGTTCTTTATGCATTATGTGAGGGGGTGTGCCCTCACCTGGCATAGGGCACGCGCTCCTGTCTGTCAAAGCCATACTTGGTGCAATTGGATGCTTCTGCAGAGGTCAGGAACGGATGCCCTTCCCATAGGTGGATCTCGAACATGAGGTGATGAAAGAGAACAATACATTGTATGGGTCAAAATTATCCATTTTTCTTTTATGCCAAAGAACATTAGAATATTAAGGAAAGATCATGTTCCTTGAAGATATTTTGTAAATTTCCTACCGTAAATATATCAAAACTTTATTTTTGTGAGTGGACAATTGCAAACAAAAATGGCTGGAAACATGCCTACAAACTTCGCTTGCTACTGCCCGCTCTTTGGGAATTACCCACTCAAGTTTGGTATCTACTGTATGTTAAGTTTAGAATTTCCGCTTTTGGTTTCATCTACTCTCCAAAATATCATTACAGCCATTAGTAAGCCAATCGAGAGCGCTAAAACAAATCTGTTTCTTCTTAGCAATGGCCTGCTACACCGTGTCTTATGGACAACTTTAAAGGCGATTTTCTCAATATTACTTTTTTTGCACCCTCAGATTCCTGATTTTCAAATAGTTGTATCTCAACCAAACATTGCTGTATCCCGACCAACCATACATCAATGGAAAGCTTATTTATTCAGCTTTCAGATGATATATAAATCACAATTTAAAAAAATTGACCCTTATGACTGGTTTTGTGGTCCAGGGTCACATATTCATCTTTGCCTGCATATGTCTGAGACAGAAAGAGACTGAGCGCTCTCTCAGCTATTGGTGTATTAATTAACATACTAATGTAATGGTCAAGGGATAAAAACATCAACATCAGTATTTTTACAAGATCAATATAATTATTTATAACATTTGGTCTCTTTCTCTGTAGATGAAAATGAATGTGATTCTGAACCATGTGGCAGAGGCATCTGCATTAACACTGTGGGCTCCTACCGATGCAACTGTTACAATGGTTTCAAACTTGTGGTGCAAAATGGAAAACGCAGATGTATCGGTGAGTGTCCAGCAAAGGTTATATTCAGTGGTAGTCTATTTCTACTATAATTGACACTGGTTAGAGTCACATGACACATACCAGACACATGTCTACTGTACGCTGCCACTTCATGTGAACTTTAAAGGACAGTGTCAGTTATAGATAGTTCTGCAGAAATAAATGGTGACTAACACTTGTTTGCATGGATACTTCCAGATATAAATGAGTGTTCTAAACCTGATATCTGTGGAATTGGAGGGCAGTGCATTAATTTGCATGGGTCCTATAAGTGTGAGTGTCTGCCTGGCTTCAAAAGCAAATCCCGCAGACAACCTTCCTGCGAAGGTGAGGACACCCACCCATGTATTGACACTTATAGATATACATAATGTTCTATTTGTTTGTGATTGTGAGAATCTAAATGTTAGTGGTGTCTCTCTCTGCAGATATTAATGAATGTTTGGATCCTCATACCTGTCCTGATGAACAGTGTGAGAATACTGTTGGATCCTATGAGTGCATACCCTGCCAACCTGGATACCATGCACAAGGAGGAGTTTGTTACGGTCTGAAAAGCGCACACCTTCATGTATACACATGCAACCACTCACATGCACTTCATCAACTTCCATCTTCTACTGAGCTCCTTACACAAGCTCTAGGCATTTCACAGGTAAACAAAAAAAGCTCCTAGGTATTGTCTGTCAGTGATGTAATGACAAGGTTTTTGGTGGCAACAGTCAGGGATATGTAATTGACCAGAAAACCGTATGGTTTGTTTGAATGATTATTTGAATGTATTCATTCTATGTTATCATTAGTGATTAAACAAATTGCTTGTTTTATGGTCGTATTTTATAGAGCTTTGGATTGGTTAAACAAAGTACAATAGCAGTACATATGGCTAATTTATTTACAATATCCTCTTTAGTTCCAACATCTTCCAAATACGTATGTAATTTAGTTTCCTTTTTTATCCATTTTATTATTTGTTTCGGCTTTAATTTATATGTGTTATGTATACACTACCATTCAGACACAAATGTAATTATTCCAAAATAAATCAAAAGATTTTACAGATGCATCTTCGGTGTAGTCATCCTTTATCTAGAATTTTCAGAAATGTTATATACAGCCAGCCTGCTCTCTAGACATCCATATTGTTAAAAAGGCCATGTTATTCAGCCATGACATAAGTGTTTTTATCCAGGTTTTTCGAGTTAAATTTGACATAAATGTAATCTTACAAGAGCTGTGTTTCCTTTAGACATCAATGAGTGTCAGAAGCGTGGTGTGTGTCTCAACGGCAGATGTGAGAACTTGCAGGGATCACATCGGTGTCTCTGTAATGAAGGCTTCCTGCCGGAGGCTGACAGCAAAGGATGCAGAGGTCAGTGGCACACAGCCAACACAACTAAATGGAAAGTTCATCCAAAAAATACAACTTCTGTCATCATTTATTCACCCGCATGCTGTTTGAAACTAGTTTCTTTCTTCTGCAGAACCCAAAGGAGATATTTTGAGAAACGTCTCAGTAGTTTGTATCCACACAATCGAAGTCAATTGAAATCAAAGTTGTTACCAACATTCTTCAAAATATCTTTTGTATTCTGGAAAAAGAAAGTCATACAGACTTAAAATGACATGAGGGCGAATAATAAATTATATTTTTGGATGAACTATCCCTTAAATAACATCATGTCAAATGCAAATTTGTTAAAACCAGTTTTTATTTTAGTTTTTTATGTTTCATTCTGGGAAGACATTTTTGGATGGTTATGTTTCCACAGACATTAATGAGTGTCTGGATAACCGTCTGTGTGCTAATGGTCAATGCATTAACACTGAGGGATCATTCCGGTGTCAGTGTTTCTCTGGTTACCAGCCTACACAAGAGGGAAGCCACTGTGAAGGTCAGTTAATAACATTTAATGCAACACAGAGATGGCACATTACTTAAAATACAAGGCTTGTACAAGTATCTTGCTTGGCTGCAGGCTGTAGGCTACACACAACGTTTCGGTTCTAATCGGGTTCTAAAGAAAGTGCTGTCTATTTGTATCTGGTCTATTTATCTGACCTGCTATAGCACAAGGAGTGCGCGTGGCTACAAGATCAGTTTTAGTCTTGTATTAACAAAATAAAAAATAAAAAAAATGTTTCCACAATTCACATCCAGCTTTTTCTGAGAGTCGCAAATCAAAGGGGTCATATGGCGCGAACACGTGTTTTTCTGTGTCTTTGTTGTGTTATAAGTTGCTCATGCATGTATTAGACACGTAAAATTGCAAAAATGAAAGTGTCGGAACAAAAGATGAATTCTATCTAAAAGCGATTGCTCACCCAGACCTGCCTGAAACGCCTCGTGTAACCACACCCCCACAAATCTACGTCAGTTCGTGGTATGAGTTGACTAAGACTGCCCAAATGTATACTTTGTATACAAAGTATACAATTGCTTTGGAACCTGATGTTCTAAATATGGTAAGAGGCGTTACATTTCCATCACATGCTTCCAGTATTCGACCAATCACTACCCACTGGTTAACTGGCCAATCATAGCACACATCGCTTTTCAGAGCGTTGAGCTTTGTAAATAATCTGCGCGTTTCAGAGAGGCGGGGCAAAGAGGAGATACAAACATGCACGGTATGTGGAAAATACAGAGTTTTTGAACCTTAAATCGTGTATACACATTGCATTACATCTAAAACAAACGATAATATTCGTTTTAGCCGTGTCATATGACTTCTTTCAGGGCCGGCCCGTGGCATAGGCGACATAGGCAGTTGCCTAGGGCACAAAATGACCAGAGGGGCGCCAGACGAGAGCGCAAAAACGCGACATGTGAACAGCTTCTTGCATCATGACGCGATTATGATTAACTATGATTGATAATCTTAACGCTTTAATTATGCATGTATAACGGAGACCAGCTAGTGTGGTCTGTGCAGGGAAACTTCACTCGAAAACTTCAAGAAATGCCCCCATTACTTATGTTAGACTGTGGCATTGTGGTTAAAGCGAATACATCCCATTCTGTTCTGACTGTTTTAAGTTCGAATCCCACTCGGAGCAGCTTGCTTATTTTAAACCATTTTACTGGTAACGCTGACAGTGCGGGCTGTTTTTGACTGCTTTCAACTAAGTGAATTGCGAAAAGTGTTTACTGGCACAGTTACTAGGCCATGCCATTTATTTAAGAAAATCCAAAACAATACAATAATCTTTTATTTGTAATCCCTACAGCATTTGCGCGTAGCTTTACAAAATGTAAAAAAAACTTTCTCATTGACCTTTATCTAAATAATAATAATAGTCAAATATTCGTTTTATGAGCTCTATCTACAGTATTATTGAGAAATTTTTATTTTATTTTCAACGTTGTTTTCAAACAATGAGTATGTAATTAGCAACATTTTTATTACAAATATTTTATAGTTGTTATTTATTTACTTTCTATTTATGTTGATCAAAATTCATGTTATATTAAAATAAATATGAATTTTGCTTTTAAAAAAAGTTAATTTTCAGATATTTTTATTTATTTATTTTGTATAGTAGGGGCGCAATCTAAAATCTTGCCTAGGGCACCAACAGAGGCTGGGCCGGCCCTGACCCCTTTAAAACAAGATCATGTGAGGAAAATAAAAAGAAAGCTTGTAGAGATTGCTGCTACTATCATATAAAAAGATGCACATAGTGGGAGAGTACCACACGTTAAAATGAGAGTGGCTGTCAATGAGCTGCTTGTTGAGATCACAGTTATTTGGCTGCTTTAAACACAATAAATGTCCTGATGATGCATAAGATTTATGTGAACATGATGTGCTGAATGAAAAAATAACTTAATTCCTTAAAGCCAGAACAGGAGGCAGTCGAAGTCTGAGCATAATAGGCCTACAGTGTCTGTCTGTGCGGACTGCAGTGCAAGCGTCAGTAAAATTTCTGAAAAAACAAATAAATTCACTTAATTGAGCAGATGAGTGGACTGTGCGGCCAGCATATAAAAAGTATCTGCATTTCTTGCTTTGGTCTTCGTCAGAATCGACAGGCACCACCTGCTGGTGAAGCAGTCAGGCAGCAAGTAGAGATCATGCATCGGTGGATTCCGTGCTCTATTGCTTCTCCTGGGATTCCCCGATGTGAAACTTGGAATTTCAAGCCAAATTTGAACCACTGAATTTGTGGGAGCAAATTTTTAACCCGAAAGAATATGGACTGAACATTTTCTGTCGAATATTAAAGGCATTATTTTAAAACAAGTTAAATTTTTTAAATGAAATTTAAAAGGTGAATTTCCATTATTGAATTTTTAAACGGTGAAATGGTGTGTGAAATGTTTCAATTTGAAATATTCACAGCTTAATTATACAACCACATTCAATTGCAGACTCTAAAAGTGCAAGCACTGGTAATGCAACAAATTTATTTTTGATTAGTGGTAATTCAACATGCTTCATGCTTTTGCTTCAAAGACTAATGCCATTAAAATACTTCCATACAAAGACAAATGGCATTAAAATACTTTGATAAATAATGGTAACTATTACTATATTTGCGTCCAGCGGACGATAACGATAACATTATGTTTATTTAAGCCTGCATGCCGCAGTTTTCCCAGTCACTAAAATGAATGTAGATGACCTGCTGCTGATGCTTTCGTTTTCATTCCCAAACATCTTTTCTCCAAAATATGACTGCAAAGTCTGGATGCTCTCTCTGAATGTGCACTCATGTCCGGGATTAAAAAAGCGTTCTGAAAGTGATCCCAGCGGCTAACAATATCGTTTTCTGTATTGTTATCATTGTAGTTGTAATGTGAACCCCGCTATTCTCCTAAATGAAGAATGAATAATTTATTTTTTTATAGTTATCTTTATAATGTGAATCTGAAAAGGTGTGGGCACTTATTGCATAAGACTGACCTTATTGCGTATCAATTTCAGTTTCAGTTTCTCTGCCAGAAGCTAAATTTAAGGGAGGAGAGTATTTAAATTAATCACACAATGCAATTTACTAACATTTGTGTTTGTCAATTTACTGGGATTTGCTTCATTATTTAACGGCCAGAAAAACCTTAAAAGCATATTTTGCTCTTGGTGTAGATATATATATTGTGTGTGTGTGTGTGTGTGTGTGTGTGTGTGTGTGTGTGTGTGTGTGTGTGTGTGTGTGTGTGTGTGTGTGTGTGTGTGTGTGTGTGTGTGTGTGTGTGTGTGTGTGTGTGTGTGTGTGTGTGTGTGTGCTGTATTGACCCATCTGCTTCCATAACATTTGTCATTTACAATCTAAATTGCAGTAACATTCCAAGACTTCCAATCAATAGTATGTGAGGTTATAGCTACACGTTTTTCATTAACAGATTAATTGTAAACTTCACTTTTACTTTCTTTGATTTATTTAGATATCAATGAGTGTGAGCGTGCCTCTAACTGCCAGCGAGGACGCTGTATCAACACAATGGGCTCATACCGCTGCGAGTGCCAGAAAGGTTATATGCTGGTCAGTGGACGCCGGTGCCAAGGTAAAATCGCATAAAACAGCAGATTTTTACTGTTTTCGTGAGGGCATCTCATACAGTTCCTTTAGTTTCTCCATTCTAGTTATTTGTTCCCTCGTTCACTCTCTCACTTCCTTTGCTTCAGACATAGATGAGTGTTCTGTGGACAGGAGCCTGTGTCAGCCTCATGGTGTATGTGAAAACAGACAGGGCGGATATGTTTGTGTTTGCAATGATGGTTACATGTTGTCTGAAGACAAACACAGCTGTGAGGGTAGGAGCTGTGGGATTTTTTCACTGAAGCATAGTTTTGTGTGTGCATTTTTGCTTAAATAAAATAGCTTTGTTTTTCCATACAGAGGTTATGGTGGATCTGAACAATAAGAAGGAATGCTATCTTAATCTGGATGACACTGTGTTCTGTGACAGCGTCCTGGCAACCAATGTTTCTAAGCAGGAGTGCTGCTGTTCTATCGGTGTGGGATGGGGGGATCACTGTGAGATCTACCCCTGTCCTGTCTACCACTCAGGTTAGAGACAAACAGACACATTTATTGATGGAAGATATGTGATCGATGCATCAATGAATGAATCGATGGATGTATAGGGGTTTGATTGATGTCTGTTGTTTCTAGCGGAGTATCACTCTCTTTGTCCAATCGGCAGAGGATTTTACCATGAGGAGGGAAAGATAGAATATGGATTACCAGCGCACAGAGGTACGAGTGCATATTACACACACACACTCTTACTTTGTCAAATAATAAACAACTGAATCTCTCTTTATTTTCCTCATTTTGTAGATATTGATGAGTGTGTGTTGTTTTCAAATGAGATCTGTAAGGAGGGACGCTGTATGAACACACAGCCAGGCTTTGAATGCTACTGCCAACAGGGATTCTACTATGACGGCAATCTGCTGGAATGTATTGGTAAAATCACACAAATTTTCATGCCTGTTCAGGCAGTGTATGCATACGGAAACAAGTCTTTCACTTTATCTGTATTAAAGAACCTCAAACAGTTTAAGTTTCAACATTTCTTAAATAATAAGAATATATTGGATCCCCAGACAATTTTAAGAATACTCATGTTGGTTGCAATATTATAAAATGATCTAGTAAATGTTTAAATATATTCACATCTTTCATTTATTCAGAATTAATTTTTGTCAGGTATTGTTTTAAATAATATATACATAAAAAGTGGTTATTTTGAGAAAGTGTTTCATTTTTAGAAAAAAATATCTAGCCTACACACAAACTGAAAAAAGCATACAAGCAATTTGCTGTGGCTTTTTTTGGAAAATATTTGTTTAGTTTCTGTCAATAGAGGGCGATATAATGTCACGATTAACAATAGGTGAACTATTTGCAAAAACATAAATCTTTCAAATTTATCATATTAAAAAACTCACATTAAAACAACATTTTCCCACTCCGTTTTCCCTGTAGATGTGGATGAATGTCATGATGAATCACTGTGTACAAATGGTCACTGTGTGAACACTCGAGGCTCATTCTACTGCACTTGCAACCCACCCTGGGTTCCTGACGCTACTAACAAAAACTGTGTCTTTCCCACAGTCACAGGTATGTGTTGTTAAATGAGCATGTTCCGCTTCATAGTAACGCTTACTTGTTAGAGAAAAACCATGCCCCGTGTGAGGCTCGAACTCACGACCTTCAGATTATGAGACTGACGCGCTGCCTACTGCGCTAACGAGGCTGTGATGCAATCATCATCACGTCATAGTATGCGGAAGTTGACATTCTTACCGTTGTTTTGCTTTAGATGTGGATGAGTGTCAAGACCCTGCAAATTGCAAAAACGGCCACTGTGTAAATACACAAGATTCCTATTATTGCATCTGTACATCGCCCTGGATTTTGGCAACCGACCGCAATGGTTGTGTCACACCTGAGGAACAGGCGGGTGAGCAGACCTGTACCATGACGTGATTTTGTAGAATTTATATGAGTTTTATGATGATTTAGAGAAGAGTGCCTGAAATGGTGGAAAACTGAACAAAAGTACATGATTTTAATATAACTGAGAATGCTTCAGACAATTGTTTATATTAAGAGTATTTTTTTCAAGAAGCCCAGCATTAGTTGTTTAACCTGACTCATAGTTCTGTATGATGGTAATGATTCTCGCAATAGTTGCAGACTGTTTTTTACACTAGTTATTCCAGGTTTATCGTAAAAATGTTATTACTGCTTTATTTTTTTCTGGATTATTACATATTAATGAAAATCTCACCCAATCTCATTGTTCTCACCCAAGACTGTGTGCTTCTGATGGCTCTCTCCTTGTTCTTCTCCCTCCTTTTTTCCCTTTCTCTCTTATATCTCTCCTTCTTTCTGTACATCTCTTTAGTAACGGGTGTGTCTGTGGTGCACCTTTCAGATGTGAATGAGTGTGAGGATCCCTCCTACTGTAGGAACGGGAAATGTGTCAACACTCCCGGCTCCTTCCACTGCATTTGCAAGCAGCCTCTTACCTTCAGTGCAGCCCTCAAGCAGTGCGTCTATGATGGTGGGTATGACAAGCAGTCAGCTCGACCTACCAAACACAGACACATTGGTGATTGATAAAATTATTTTTTATCTGATGAATAAAAATGTATCTAAATCTTCTAAAAACGAGTATGATAAAAAGGCCTCGATACAGTCCATATTTGATATGGTCAATTTATACGGCCAGTTCTTTAATTTGAGAATGGACCATTAAATCTGTTGTTTTTAGCAGTGTTAAGATGCAGTCACGCAAGACCTCACTTTGCATTTGCATGCAAACACAGGCACGTGTGAAGACATGTTGTCTTTCACTGTGTACTAAACATCAGTATTTGCAGTGTATTTTGAGCGTGTTGTTTGTGGTTTACTATTATTAAAAATAATTTCTTAACATTGATTGCAGTGTCCAAAGCCTGTGATTTTTACATTGTTTTCATCTGCTCATCCAATTTCGTCCTCCGTAAACTCTCCATGTGTGTATGTTGTTTATACCTTTATATTCTCCATCACCTCGTCTCTCTTTCTCTCTCTCAGATCGCACTGCAGCACATAAGGACATATGTTTCCGGGAGGTTGATGAGGATCTCATGTGTACTATGCCTCGGAATGAGCTGACGGTGACTTACTCTGAGTGCTGCTGTCACTATGGTCGGGGCTGGGGCCCAGAGTGCCGTACCTGTCCAAACAGAAATTCAGGTAATGCACCATCCTTTATCATTCATGTATACTGTTATGAGATTTCTAGACCGCCTGGACACCCAAACATAAATTAAGTTCCATACATCCTACGCACACACATTTGCATTGAAAAGCCCCAAATGCAAACTATAGATATCATCTTACCTACAGATTGAGTGCGCTGTCAGGCATCCAGCCGTCCCCAGGGTGGTGGTTTGATTCAGGTTCAGATAATAAGTATATTTGTAATTACTTCACACTGAGACTTTTTAAAAGGGGTTTATCGCATCACTTCATTTAATAACAAATCATAAAAAGTAATCTTACAAAAATATCAAGGAGAAGTCTTCACCACGAGGTTCGGCCTGGAACAAAGTCCAGAGTTTCTTTTTCTAGCGCCCCAGATATACAGAGGGGCTATGTCACAGGATGTAGACTCCTTATTTGGATTCACAACAGCCACGCTCAGTAAAGAACAATGCTATACATTGTTTTCCTACCTAAGTAAAAACAAGTCTCTAAATGCGCACATACTTTGTAACCACAGTGGAGATGTTATCTCGCAGGGCAGTTGACACCAGCACCTCCTTAGAACTTAAACATGCATATAGCTTTTCTAGAAGCGTTAACACCTATAACCTATTTTGCAATGCGAAGCATATCTTAACCACTTGAACTTTCTCCCTGTCATTCAAAAGGACGCTCTTATGAGCTAAAGTTTTATATAACAGTCTGGAACTTTTTATGTTTCACAAGCATAAGCGTGGTAACCAGATATAATTCATATCGACAGCCAGCGCTGATTCTTCGATCAACGACAAAGAATTAACCTTGGCTGTGGTTATTTCCAAATAGACCAAATGTCGCCGACTATTAATATTCCTCTTACAAGCCTCATTAACTTTTTATTGATCCGTTCTTATTGACAAATCAACCTTATCGTTTGTGTAACTTTAGAAATCATATCATCTGTTGATGGTTGCGGCCTTGGCTCGGCGCTTGGTCTTCCTTGATCCTGATTTTCTCTTGTTTTTTCCCTGCATACCTTCGACAATTAAATCATGAATTTAATACTTGATGTGTTCACGGTGAAAGGACATATCGTTTTTATTGATTCTAATAGGTGCATTATACACAACAATATGCATGAAGTATTCACCCTTGAATGCTTTTCAATGTATACTGAGTACTTGTTGGCTACTTTCCTTTTGTTTCTCCTTCCAGCTACTCCATTTCAATTGTTATTTATTTATTTATGAGTTGGACCATTTGAAACGGTCCAACTCATCCATTTTAAATGATATTTCTTTATACATTTTTAATCACACCATTTGGCTTTTTAATGAAATATTAATCTCTCAAATCATATTATTGTTTCATAAGAGTAGGATCTTGTTGTCGAAATGATTGTGATATTCAAAGTGAAAATGACATAATTTCCCTTCATGTGGTTTCTGGTGTGTGTGCAGTACTTTTTAACAGACTGTGTGAGATGCATTTGGAGACTGAGTCTGACGGAGAGGGGGACTTTCTGGCGGCTTTCTCCAGCTACAACCCAGGTCATCATAACAGTTTTGCTCACCTTGAACTTTACAGAAAGTTAATTTAGTCACAGAAGTGACTCAGAGTTTTGTTACTTTTTCTTTCACCCGTTTAGAGAGAGACAGTTCAGAAGAAGACTCAGATGAGTGTAGCTGTGCTAATGGTCGATGTGTACGATCTTATCTGGGTACAATGTGTGAGTGCAATCCTGGGTTTGTTTTGGATCACTCACGAACACGCTGTACAGGTGAGTAATCATGCAGACAGTCTAACACACGGGTTTGTTTCAATACATTAGTAAGGGCATCTCATAGACCATTCATTGTGTTCATGCTAGGCTAATAATATTTTATGCCCTACATCAGGGGTCGGCAAGTAAGTTTGGCATCGGGCCAAAAAACAAATTCGGGTGGCTGGCCAGAGCATAGTCAAAGGATCATTTAAGAAATTAATTGATGAAAAATGCAACGAGAAAAGCCTACTTTTAAATATATAGTTATTATATAATTATATATAATGAGAGAAAATTGTATTATCCTGACTTAAACTGAGACATTTATTCAAGAAGTTAATTATAAACTGAAACAATTGGGCTTACTAGACACATTTTATGTCAGAGCGGAATCTGAGCGGGATTTGGTTTACGGGTGAGCGTAGTGTGAGCGGAGCGCAGTCATTGAGCGAAATATTAATAGTAGGCTGATAAGGAGCAGTTATGTTTCAGTCCGACATTCTGTGACATTACAGACAATATTTTTAGTGCCTAATGAGTAACTGTATAATAACTGATTAAGTATATTTGATTTTCGTTACTCTATTTCCGTGAACATATACAGTAGATACCATAGTGCAACATTCAAAATAAACGCAAAAAAGATTAAATGCACTATGAACACCTTTATTATTACTGGGGTTAATAAAAGAAACAGGCTCTAAAAGAAAAATAGACCAAAACAAGGGGAAATGCGGTCTTAAAACGTCAAACCTCAATCGTTACAGCATTTTAGAATGTACTTGTAGCTCTTTCCCAACACCACAGACACAGGTAGTTCTTTCGAACGGGCGTTTATTCCTTTCCTTTGTAGCGTCTTTTCGTTATGCATTTACGCCGTAAGAACTCGTTGGCTGCTTGTTGTGAAAGAGAACTTTAGTCTGTTGTTTAGGTAGCAATAATAATCTTATACCGTCAATATTAGCAGAGCCTTACGAGGCATCCGCTCTTCCTCAGTCCATAGCGCCAACTCTAAAGTTCGTCACTTCCGCTCAATGCGACACACTGTCGCGTCATGCATTTAAAGTAAACAAGATAACAAACATGTGGTTTTAACATATTAATATTCGTATCATGAATGCATTAAATGAAATAGACAAATCATGAAATCATGAATAGACAGATTAGCAAATCATGAACAATTAATTATTAAACAAATCATATAATTATTAAACAGATTACACAGCAGCACTTACACTCCCACCAAAATCACTCAAATCAGAATGTGGGATTTTCTCTTAAGAGCTTATGAAAGAACAAAAACTGTGTGTGTAAATGTTTAGTTAGCCTCAATTAAAGTAACTACTTTATGAATAGGCCTCTCTAAATAAACTGGTTTACTGTGTGAGTTTTCATTAGCGCATGCGCTACCACTGACCAGCAGCCTTAACTTTCTCACGATACCATCCACACTAGGGTAAACCTCTACTACTCTGGCAAGTTTCCATACATTTCTTTGAGCATTCTCATCTTGTAGAATCACAATATCATCTACTTGTGAATTTCGAGATGTTTTCTGCCATTTTTTACTTTGTTGGAGATTTAACAGATATTCACGTTTCCATCTCTGCCAGAATTCATTGGCTAAGAACTGTACTCTTCTCCACCTTTTACGCAAGTAAAGATCTTCCTTGCCAAACTGTCCAGGAGGTGGCAGAATGATTGCAGATTTCATGGTCAACGCTCAAGGGTCTGCTGTTAATTATGGCCATTGTTTCGTAAAGGAATGTTCTCAGAGTCGTGGTGTCAAGTCTGCCTGCAGACTTGTCAAGCATGGCAGTCAGAACGCTTCGGATCGTTCTAATTTGACGTTCCCATATCCCACCCATGTGACTCGCGGACGGAACGTTTGTCACAAATTCACAACCAAATGCTTGCACACGTTCTTGCTCCATTCCCTTGAGCAACTCAGACAGCTCTCTCCTAGCGCCCATGAAATTTGTTCCCTGATCACATCTTAATTGCCTTACGGGTCCTCTGATAGCAATGAGAGTTCGAAGCGCATTCATGAAAGCATCTGTTGTCAAGTCATCCAACGTCTCTATATGTACCGCTCTAGAACATAAGCACGTAAACAGCAATCCATATCGTTTTACTTCCTTTCTTCCCTCCTTTACGATAAAAGGACCAAAACAGTCTAGACCGCAGTATGTGAATGGCGGGGTAGCTTCAGTTCTCTCTTTCGGTAGATCTGCCATTCGCTGAACCTCTGTGGTTCTTCGGTATGTTCTACATTTGACACATTTGTAAATGTGTGAAGAAACGAGGTTTCCACATCCTACAATCCATATTCCATTTGCACGCAACTCATTCATAGTCATACCTCTACCTTGGTGGTGTACACGCTCATGATGATGTTTGACAAGCAGTGTTGACACATGTGATGTCTTCGGAAGTATTGCGGGGTGTTTTACGTCATAGTGCAATGTCGAATGAGACAGCCGTCCTCCCACCCTAAGAACACTGTTATCGTCCAAGAAAGCGCTTAACTGCTGTAACTTATTGCGCTTGTTTAGGGTGTCTCCCTTTTGAAGCTTGATTCCTTTAATGTCTTCAGAGAAGGCATCTTCTTGCGCCAGCTGAATAATGACGATTCCGCTTCCCTTTTTTCTTCTAGACTAGTAGCTTTATTTGTTCTTTCTTGAACTCCCTTAAACTCTCGAATGAATCTCTTAAGCCTGGCGACAGCTCTTACGGCTCTAGACCAGTCGGAAAATTTAGTTAAGCGTTTCACCATTGGATTTACTACCTTAGTCTTGGCTGTGCAAACATGGGCCTTCCTAAGCTCAGGGTCAGTCACTTCTATGTCTCCCACCATTTTCTCTTGATGTGGGAGATTCCTCTTCCAGAGAAAGTCTGGTCCCTTACTCAACTCAACTCAACTTTATTTATATAGCGCTTTTACAATTTTCATTGTTACAAAGCAGCTGTACATGAGACATATTGACTATAAGCAAAATAATTAAAGTTGTACCTGCAAAACAAGAAAAGGTTGAAAACACAGAAGACAGACATACCCACATACAAAACACTCCACACACACAATATGCACACGTACTAACACACATAGACATAGAGACACACACACACACACACGGATGCGCACGCACACACACACACACACACACACACACGTACGTACACAGACAAGTACGCACACACAACACGCTCAGTGAGAGCACACATTTAAGGATAAAGGAGAGAGAAGCACAGGTCAAATATAACAGACTATAAATTCCTATATGCAATATTAATTAAGTAAAACTTTAAAATTCTAAAGCAGCCCCCCCGGTCAGGCAGATAGTGCAAAAACAGTATGCAAACGGTGGCGAGGAACCCAAAACTCTAATCGAGAAAAAAAACCTCAGGAGAACCCAGGCCCAACCAGGGGATTCCAGTTCCCCTCTGGCAAAAGCTGCTGCCTCTGCACAAGCTCCAGAGAACTTGCACAACAAGGCTAAATAAAATAAATAAACTTAATAATAAAATAAATTATAGTTTAAGATTATCATTAATAATCTAATAGCATTTGAATTTTGTGGTGAAGACATGTCAAGAGACCGCGTCCTTCTTTATCCAGCTCTATCATCTCAGCTCTTGTCAGGTCCCCACTTCCCATTCTCCGCTCTACCATCAGGTCAGGCCATGAACTGCATCCTGCTCGCTGTGGTAACCTTGGAACAATGAGACAAGACTGGCTGAGAGTAGAGTACTGTTCTGTACTCTTTGATGCAACAAGTACATCAGTTGTGTTTTTGGTTCCGGTTGATCTAACTAATGCAGCCTAAACCCTCTGAAGATTTATATTATGGAAGAGTAGTGTATGCAAGATTAAAAAGATGCGTCTTTAGTCTAGATTTAAACTGACAGAGTGTGTCTGCCTCCCGGACAGTGCAGGGAAGACTATTCCAAAGTTTAGGCGCTAGATAGGAAAAGGATCTACCACCTGCACTTGATTTTGAAATTCTAGGTATTACCAACTGACAGGACGCCTGAGAGCGTAATGCACGTGAAGGACTGTAATACAAAAGGAGTTCATTCAAGTACTGAGGAGCTAAACCATGTAAGGCTTTATAGGTAATAAGCAAGATTTTAAAGTTAACGCGATGCTTTATAGGTAACCAGTGCAAGGTTGACAGAACCGGGCTAATATGTTCATACTTTTTTGTACGTGTAAGAACTCGAGCTGCCGCGTTTTGGACCAATTGGAGTTTTTGTAATAAGCCTGCAGGGCAACCACCTAACAGTGCATTACAGTAGTCTAGTCTTGATGTCATGAATGCATGAATTAACTTCTCTGCATCTGACATTGACAGCATATGACAGCAATCCAACTTTAACCATTTGGATTCCTTTAGCTGAACTGCATTAAGCCCTCTTGAGGCGTGGTCGGCTGGGTTGTGTATAGAACTAACTTGTCGCCATTGTTCAGGGTTTGTACTGGATCTAATGTGTTGGATCCGGTTGGCTACGAATGTGTGAAATCTCTTGGCATCGTTGTTCACGTAGCCAAGGACCACCTTGGAATCAGTCCATTAGTACTCTTGTAGATTTTCAATTTCAATTTCCCTTTTAAGAATATCGCCAATGCTTACCGAAGTCACAGCCGATGATAATTCAAGTCGTGGTATAGTAGTCAGCTTGGAGGGTGCCACTCTTGCCTTCCCCATAACGAGTGAGCAACCAATCTGTCCTGTTTCACTTATTGCTCTGAGATACGAGCACGCACCGTATCCATTGCAACTTGCATCTGAAAAACTGTGAAGTTCGTACAGGGTAACTTCACCAAATTGCGATGGAAGATAACTTCTTGGAATCTTCAGGTCTGCCAAGTAAGGCAAGTCTCGAAGCCATGATTCCCACTGTGATAGAATGTGTCCAGGGAGTTCTTCGTCCCATTTCGCTTTGTCTCTTCATAGCGTCTGAAGGATTTGTTTGCCGACTAGTAGAAAAGGGGCCACGAATCCTAGTGGATCATAGACAGATGCTACAGTTGACAGAACCCCTCTCCTTGTCAGTGGATTTGGTTTGACTACAACCCTGAATTGGAATTCATCCGCCTCAATGCACCACTGAACTCCAAGTGCTCGTTCAATATGTAGCTCTCCCATGTCCATATCTAACTCTTTGGCTTGGGCACATTCCTCAGGTGGAATTGTGGTGATTACTTCATCACAGTTTGACACAAATTTGTGTAACCGAAGATTTCCTGTTCTGCATAAGGCTCTTGCTTCTTCGACAAGACGTATGGCTTCAGCTGGTGATTTTACACTTGTTAAACCATCGTCGACGTAAAAGCTTCTCTGGATGAATTTGATGGACTCTTCACTGAACCTTCCATGACCCTGTGAGGCCAGATATTTAAGGCCAAAGTTGGAGCAGCCGGGGGATGAAGCTGCTCCGAACAAATGTTCTTTCATCCGATACACAGAGGGCTCCGAATCAAAATTGCCTCCATCCCACCAGAGAAATCTTAAATAGTCTTGGTGTTCCTTCGCCACGTGAAATTGATGGAACATTTGTTCTACATCACACATTATGGCTATTGGGCCAGCTCTAAATCGACACAGCACTCCGACTAATGTGTTGGTCAGGTCTGGACCTGTTAAAAGGTGCTCGTTTAGAGAGGTGGCATGGAAGCTTGCCGAACAATCGAAAACCACACGAATTTTCCCTGGTTTGTGGGGATGGTAAACTCCGTGGTGCGGAACTTACCAGGCTGGTTGGTTATCAAGTTCGTGGAGTGAAACTCTCTCGGCATCTCCTTGAGTTATCATTTTGTTCATGAAATTTACATAATCATTGTGATATTGTTTGTTTCTTCTCAGGCGTCGCTCTAATGAGTTCAGTCTATGGACTGCCGATTGCTTGTTGTCTGGGAGATTAGGTTTGTCTGTCTTGAAGGGAAGTGGGAGCTCATAGTGTCCGTTTTCCTTTTGCCTTATACCTTTCTTTACCTTGGACAAGAAAAGAACGTCTTCCTGAGAGACTGGGCTATCGTCTGTGCTATGATCAATGAAGTCAGATTCGAGAGCTTTGATTATGTCTGTTGGAATAATTTGCTTGACATGAGTTCTGCACATAAAGTGTACCTCCCTTTTTAGGTTGATTGACGACTTTACATCAGGGACGACTTGTTGCATTAAAGTTCTGTGGCTAATTCCTATTGCGTCACAGTAACTATTAGCTGGGTATGAGCAACCGACTATGCTCCAGCCAAGATCGGTTCGTTGTGCATACGGCTGTTTTTCCTCTCCAGACAAGACCTCCTTGGGAAGTAGGGCTTGTTGGCAATTATAGCCAATTAAAAGGCCCACTTCACAATTCAACAATGGGGGAATTTTGTCTGACAATTGTTCCAGGTGAGGCCATTTAAGAGCTGTTTCAGAAGTTGGGATATGTGACCTATTTGCCTGAATGAACTCTCTTGTAAAGACTGCGGGCAACGGAATCCTTTTCGCTGAGCTGTAACCTCTCACTTGTAGATTTGTCAATTTTTGACAAGTTATGACTGTAGACCTTGCTGACATTGTAGATAGCTGTAAACTGACATTCTCTTTGTTCGTATCAAGATTTTGAGCCACTTCATCCAGAATAAAGGTCGTATTACTTTTTGTNTTCCGCTTCCCTTTTTTCTTCTAGACTAGTAGCTTTATTTGTTCTTTCTTGAACTCCCTTAAACTCTCGAATGAATCTCTTAAGCCTGGCGACAGCTCTTACGGCTCTAGACCAGTCGGAAAATTTAGTTAAGCGTTTCACCATTGGATTTACTACCTTAGTCTTGGCTGTGCAAACATGGGCCTTCCTAAGCTCAGGGTCAGTCACTTCTATGTCTCCCACCATTTTCTCTTGATGTGGGAGATTCCTCTTCCAGAGAAAGTCTGGTCCCTTTAACCATTTGGATTCCTTTAGCTGAACTGCATTAAGCCCTCTTGAGGCGTGGTCGGCTGGGTTGTGTATAGAACTAACTTGTCGCCATTGTTCAGGGTTTGTACTGGATCTAATGTGTTGGATCCGGTTGGCTACGAATGTGTGAAATCTCTTGGCATCGTTGTTCACGTAGCCAAGGACCACCTTGGAATCAGTCCATTAGTACTCTTGTAGATTTTCAATTTCAATTTCCCTTTTAAGAATATCGCCAATGCTTACCGAAGTCACAGCCGATGATAATTCAAGTCGTGGTATAGTAGTCAGCTTGGAGGGTGCCACTCTTGCCTTCCCCATAACGAGTGAGCAACCAATCTGTCCTGTTTCACTTATTGCTCTGAGATACGAGCACGCACCGTATCCATTGCAACTTGCATCTGAAAAACTGTGAAGTTCGTACAGGGTAACTTCACCAAATTGCGATGGAAGATAACTTCTTGGAATCTTCAGGTCTGCCAAGTAAGGCAAGTCTCGAAGCCATGATTCCCACTGTGATAGAATGTGTCCAGGGAGTTCTTCGTCCCATTTCGCTTTGTCTCTTCATAGCGTCTGAAGGATTTGTTTGCCGACTAGTAGAAAAGGGGCCACGAATCCTAGTGGATCATAGACAGATGCTACAGTTGACAGAACCCCTCTCCTTGTCAGTGGATTTGGTTTGACTACAACCCTGAATTGGAATTCATCCGCCTCAATGCACCACTGAACTCCAAGTGCTCGTTCAATATGTAGCTCTCCCATGTCCATATCTAACTCTTTGGCTTGGGCACATTCCTCAGGTGGAATTGTGGTGATTACTTCATCACAGTTTGACACAAATTTGTGTAACCGAAGATTTCCTGTTCTGCATAAGGCTCTTGCTTCTTCGACAAGACGTATGGCTTCAGCTGGTGATTTTACACTTGTTAAACCATCGTCGACGTAAAAGCTTCTCTGGATGAATTTGATGGACTCTTCACTGAACCTTCCATGACCCTGTGAGGCCAGATATTTAAGGCCAAAGTTGGAGCAGCCGGGGGATGAAGCTGCTCCGAACAAATGTTCTTTCATCCGATACACAGAGGGCTCCGAATCAAAATTGCCTCCATCCCACCAGAGAAATCTTAAATAGTCTTGGTGTTCCTTCGCCACGTGAAATTGATGGAACATTTGTTCTACATCACACATTATGGCTATTGGGCCAGCTCTAAATCGACACAGCACTCCGACTAATGTGTTGGTCAGGTCTGGACCTGTTAAAAGGTGCTCGTTTAGAGAGGTGGCATGGAAGCTTGCCGAACAATCGAAAACCACACGAATTTTCCCTGGTTTGTGGGGATGGTAAACTCCGTGGTGCGGAACTTACCAGGCTGGTTGGTTATCAAGTTCGTGGAGTGAAACTCTCTCGGCATCTCCTTGAGTTATCATTTTGTTCATGAAATTTACATAATCATTGTGATATTGTTTGTTTCTTCTCAGGCGTCGCTCTAATGAGTTCAGTCTATGGACTGCCGATTGCTTGTTGTCTGGGAGATTAGGTTTGTCTGTCTTGAAGGGAAGTGGGAGCTCATAGTGTCCGTTTTCCTTTTGCCTTATACCTTTCTTTACCTTGGACAAGAAAAGAACGTCTTCCTGAGAGACTGGGCTATCGTCTGTGCTATGATCAATGAAGTCAGATTCGAGAGCTTTGATTATGTCTGTTGGAATAATTTGCTTGACATGAGTTCTGCACATAAAGTGTACCTCCCTTTTTAGGTTGATTGACGACTTTACATCAGGGACGACTTGTTGCATTAAAGTTCTGTGGCTAATTCCTATTGCGTCACAGTAACTATTAGCTGGGTATGAGCAACCGACTATGCTCCAGCCAAGATCGGTTCGTTGTGCATACGGCTGTTTTTCCTCTCCAGACAAGACCTCCTTGGGAAGTAGGGCTTGTTGGCAATTATAGCCAATTAAAAGGCCCACTTCACAATTCAACAATGGGGGAATTTTGTCTGACAATTGTTCCAGGTGAGGCCATTTAAGAGCTGTTTCAGAAGTTGGGATATGTGACCTATTTGCCTGAATGAACTCTCTTGTAAAGACTGCGGGCAACGGAATCCTTTTCGCTGAGCTGTAACCTCTCACTTGTAGATTTGTCAATTTTTGACAAGTTATGACTGTAGACCTTGCTGACATTGTAGATAGCTGTAAACTGACATTCTCTTTGTTCGTATCAAGATTTTGAGCCACTTCATCCAGAATAAAGGTCGTATTACTTTTTGTGTCTAAAAGTGCATAGACAAGGACTTCTTGCTCTGACTGTTTCGTGGATGAAACCCAGACTGGTATAATAGTAGAAGTTTGTGTGTCTAGACCCTTTTGTTTGACTGCATTGGCAACTACTGTTGCAGCTATTTCCCTAGTGTCAGAATTATTCCTTGAGTTATCTTCTCTCTTCGAATGGTTAGACCTTTGAACCTCTTTGAACTTGTCATCGTGCAAGCATGTTGGATGTCTTTTGCGACACCTTTCGCATTTTCTCCTATTTTCACATCCCCTTGAATGATGCCCAGTCTGCAGACATCCGAAACAAAGTTTCTCTTTGCGCACAAACTCGACGCGATCCTTCAATGTTTTCTTGCCAAACCTTTTACACTTGGCTAAGTCATGTCCTGGTCCTTTGCAAAAGGGACATGACGAGGTGCTGCCTTGTGTTGTGTTTGTGTACAGCATCTTTGCTTGAATGGGTTGGTTTCGCAAATGCTTTGTTTTCGTGTTTTCTACACCTTTGAGTGCCTGTATCGAAGATATAGGATTGCAAGCGAGATCCGCTTCTTTAGACAGGTAGTCTACAAACTCTTTGAATTGTGGATAGTCGGCTCTTGTTTGTCTAGCTTCCATCACTTTACGGTTCCATCTGGAAACTAGCCAATCTGGCAGCTTCATCAGGATTTTTTGGTTCTCATTATAATCATTGAGAATTTCCAAAGTCTTGAGGTGAGGCATTGCAGTTTCACAGCTTTTGAGGAAATCTGTAAATTCTCTAAGTTCACAACCATCTTTAGAGTTTATTTTTGGCCATCCATGTAGCTTGTCTCTGAAGGACTTCCCTATTACAAATGGGTCTCCGAATCTTTGTTCCAACAGCTGCCAGGCAGAGTCATATGCCGCTTCGGTACCTAGCAGAAAGAATCCCTCAACGGTTTTCTTCGCAGCACCACCCAAGTACTTTCGTAGATAATATAATTTCTCGTTCTTTGGAATATGTTTTCTGTCGATCAGTGTTTCGAATGACAGTTGCCAGTCCTTGAATTTCAAAGGATCTCCAATAAACAGTGCAGGCTCTGGGACTGGAAGACGGGTGGCACTCATAGCTTCTGCCAGTGCGTTAACCAGATCAGAGTTGTTGTGGAATTGTTGTGTAGGTGTTGAAACCGGTGGAACTTGTGATGACCATTGCAGAGTTTGGGTTCGGATTGGCTGAGATTGAGGAATGAATGGAGGACTTGAGGCATTGAGTGTTTGCATAGTAATTGGCTGAGGCTGAGGACTGACCAAGGGATTTGTGTTATTGTAAACTTGTTCTTCTACTACATCAGTATCATACTGGTAATTGATTGACTCGAAATTTGTTTCCAATTGATCATATACTTTCACTCGCGCTTTCGCAGCATTCAACTTCTTAATTTCTTCCAAGCGGTCAAGCTTTCTGCGCTTATCTTGTATTGCTTGTAGCCTAGCCAGGTCCTCAGATTCAAACTGCGCCAAACATTGCCTACTTTCAACCTCTAATCTTTGAAGTTCTGATATTTCCTTTTCCTGTTCCTCGAACACTGCCAAAACTTCTTGAGATGCATCTGCTTCAGCCACAGCCTCATTTCTTTTCGCAGAGTGAGAGCTAGAGTGAGCTGAACTATATTTTGATCGGTGAGACATTGGTCTTGATACAGAGCTTGTGGAAGCTAAGATTGATCCTACGTCAGGCCAAGGTTCTTTCTCCTCATCTGGTGCACATCCTTCAAGGTGTCTTCGTGCTCTTTGAATAATAAATTCCGAAAGCGATATGCAAGTGTCGACTCTGCGTCGCAGATCTGTTTCAGGAGTTTGCATTTGACGCAAGTTTTCATAGACAACCTTTACTTCAGAACAGGCGCTTTCTATGTTCTCAATAAGCTCAATTAATTCATCTCGGGAGGCATCATCAGACAATATTTCCTTGCCTATTTTCACATGAGACTTCCATTTCTCATAGGTGATTCTATAGCGCCGTTGTATAGCCTTTAATTTTTCTTCTTGGAGTTCTCTTCCCTTTTCCGTTAAGGTTCGGGTTCTCTCACTTCTTCGCAGCCTATCTACTTCTGCAGATTCTGTGTTTGTAACTCCAGGCTGATCAGGTGATTTAGCATTTTTGTGGCAAATCTCACTGTTTGTGTTGGACATTTTGAAGTTAGATTGGTGCATAAAGTAATGTATGGAATAGAATGTATGTTTGTAGTCACTAAGACTAAATTGTTTGTAAGTCTATGTGTAGATGGAACTAAAGTAGGTTTGAATGTGAATATACAGAAGACAAGATGAACTGTAAGACTTTGTGTACTTAGAATTTCTTAACACAGACTTAAATGTTGCATTCAACCCGTGTTAACTTCAATCCACCTTTAAGGAAAAATTAACTATTGTAAGTCACTTTGCACAATGTACAATACAACATTTAAACCTCAAAAGTAAACAGTTAAATACTCAGTGTTTCAATGTATAAACTGCTATTTTGTAAACCAGAAGACATTCACTTCCGTAAATTCACATAAATTGTCCTTTGGGTTTGCCTCAGAAAATGTAAAATTATTGCTTTATCCCTTTAAACCTTATAACAAGTACCAGTGTATTATATCATCATTTACTTCTAGGTATAGCGCCGTGCACAAATGGTTATTAGACCTTGGTTTTATTGCAACATCCTTTTTCTAAGTCCAAAATCACTTCTCACGCCAATTTATCTTGATGCTTGAGGCAGAGCACTTAATGACTTCGACTTGAAATGTCGCACTTTCAACAGTCTATTCACCGTAGCTGGCGATTGCTATACCGTCAATGAGCTATGCGCCTTGCTTATCTGTTACGCTGTATCCTCGTCACCTTCACCCGCGACGGTCTCGTCGTCTCTCCTACCCGCCTTGAGCAGGCGAGTTCTTACTGTAGCTCTTTCCCAACACCACAGACACAGGTAGTTCTTTCGAACGGGCGTTTATTCCTTTCCTTTGTAGCGTCTTTTCGTTATGCATTTACGCCTTAAGAACTCGTTGGCTGCTTGTTGTGAAAGAGAACTTTAGTCTGTTGTTTAGGTAGCAATAATAATCTTATACCGTCAATATTAGCAGAGCCTTATGAGGCATCCGCTCTTCCTCAGTCCATAGCGCCAACTCTAAAGTTCGTCACTTCCGCTCAATGCGACACACTGTCGCGTCATGCATTTAAAGTAAACAACATAACAAACATGTGGTTTTAACATATTAATATTCGTGTCATGAATGCATTAAATGAAATAGACAAATCATGAAATCATGAATAGACAGATTAGCAAATCATGAACAATTAATTATTAAACAAATCATATAATTATTAAACAGATTACACAGCAGCACTTACAGTACTTTTGGAAACTTGGACAAAGTAGCTGCGTCTTCGAAGGCTGCGTCCTCAGGAGATCACATTTGTCATCGAGATTTATTCAGTTTTTTTTTTCAGAAAAGCAACCGTTACATTGGGTAAGTGACACAGTGTCTTCTTAAGAAAAATAAATATAAATGTTATAATGTTTTTTAACTGAAATGAGCCTGTATCAAACCTCTTGTCGCCCGCGCACCTCCGCAAATGGACGAGGCGTTTGTAGTTGACGCGCATGCCGTTGTGCTATTATTCAGGCTTCAGGCTCATATGGTGTACATGTGACAATAATTCAGCAGCAAAAAAAGTTAATCACCAAGAGGGCTGAGCGAGCGACTCTGAGATTGAGCGAGCGGAATTTTCAGAAAAGCGATCTCCGCTCCGCGAGAAATATTAAGGGGCTGTGTCCACCGAGGCGCATTTACACGGCTGAAAACGGCAGGAGCTCGGCTGAAAACGCCCGCTGCAGGCGCAGCATTCTGCCTAAAGTTGAGCATTTTTCAACTCAACTTCAACTCAAAACGCCGGCGCTGATCGTGGGAAAAACGCATAGCACCAGGGCAGAGCGCGGAAAAAAAACCGTCAGCTGATGGCTTTTTTTAAAAGCGCGGCGTTTCCATAGGAGACAATTGAAAAAACACGTCGGCCGCAGGCGTAAATGCCTCGGTGGACACAGCCTCTTAGGCTCGATTCACATTTCGCGTCTAAAACCGACTTTGCGCTCTCCTGGCATCTGTCGTCGCTAAGTAACCATGGGCCACGATAGCCGTTGAGACGAGTAGGTATAAACAAAGGATATATGGATTATATGCACTGAAAATACCTTTCAACAACTCTGCTACTAGATTTAGTTATGCTGTGATCATCTGTGTCTCCATCTTCATTGAGCTTGCATTGGCTTGTTGGTTCTTGTCACATGACCTGCGGTGCGCTTGCGCCTTTCTGAAAAGTTGAGATTTTTTCATCTCGATGCGGCGCCGACGCTCCTGAAAAAAAGAGCGCGTTGCACCACATGCGCGTCGCCCCCTATTTCTACATTTAAAATAACGAATATGCGAGCGGAAAAGATGCGAAATGTGAATCGGGCCTAACGCTCTGCTCCCCGCTACACTCTCGCTCCGCTTCGCTCACATGCTCTGCTGGCGCGGGCCAGATATTACTGTTGCCGACCCCTGCCCTACATCTACGTAAATATAATCCACACACAAACCTTATGAATTATATGTATCAAACTGTTTACTGTCTCTTTCTCTTTCTAGATATCGATGAATGTGCAGGGCGAGGATCAGGGCAGAGCCCCTGTAAGAATGCACGCTGTATTAACACCTTTGGGTCATTTAGATGTCACTGTAAACTTGGATTTGTTGCTGCACGGCGACCCAATGTGTGTATACGGGCTAGGGCCCAATAACATCAACATAGTTGATGAAAATAGACATTCTAATGTATATGTGTCATGGTACTGCCCCATCTTGTCTTGCTTTTCTTGATCTTGTGGCAGAGCCATGGCAGAACCTCTTGTTTCATGTGGAGAGAGGCTTTTTGGCCCTTTTGGTTTGCCATACTCTCTCCAAGTCTCGTCATTGTTCCTGCCCTCTTGTTCCCTTGTTAGTGCTCGTTATTAGTTCATGCCCCGCACCTGTTACTTCTTGATTTATCCCCTTTATAATGCCCTTGTGTTTTCTGTCCTGGGCTGGTTCATTGTGTGTGTGTCATATGTGGTGAGTTCCTGTCTT
Source organism: Triplophysa rosa (assembly GCF_024868665.1). Lineage (NCBI taxonomy): Eukaryota > Metazoa > Chordata > Actinopteri > Cypriniformes > Nemacheilidae > Triplophysa > Triplophysa rosa. The sequence continues at coordinate 19,080,346 of NC_079891.1, read as the reverse complement.
GTCAGTGTAGTTTAGTTATTTTGTATTTAATTCAAGTGTTGTCTTAGTCTAGTTTAGTGTAGTTAGTCCGTGTTCTCCTTATCTGTCATGTTTATTTTTACCCCCCACGTGGGTTTTTGTTTTGTTTATTATTTATTAAAGTTTGTGTTAACACCTTACCCGCTGTCTGCACTTGGGTCCTCTGTCCGTGTCTCACCTCCCCGTCCAGCACTAACGAGGGAACAAGAGGGCAGGAACAATGACGAGACCTGGAGAGAGTATGGCAAGCCAAAAGGGCCAAAACGCCTCTCTCTACATGAAACAAGACGTTCTAACATGGCTCTGCCACAAAATCAAGAAAAGCAAGACAAGATGGGGCAGAACCATGACAATATGGTAATATTCTTCCTCAGATCTAGTATAAACCATCTACAAACATTTACCCACAAGCACTCCAGAATTTCATGTTTCACTCTGACGTTATCTGGTTATCCTTATCTTATGATGGAAAATGAGATTATAGAATCATCATTACTTTTCTTAAATATTAATTGTCTTGTTTTTTTTTCATGTTTATCTCTTCTATCAGTAATATGTTTGCACCATTTGAAAATGTTTGTTATTGGATGAGAAATTGGCATTGGATGAAATGTATCTAGTTCTTTGCAAGTTTTAGCTAATTTAAACAAAGCTCAGCATTTTTGTAAAATAGTGTTTTCTCATCTGTTTTTCTCTTATTTTATTTTTTCTTTAAAAAAAACTTGTAAGGCTTAAAGTGATGTTTTTATTTTCGGAATCACCTATTTTGACAGATTGATATCAACGATGACCTGATTTTTGTGTAACTTTTTTAAATTGATGTCTGTGTCTATTTTCATTTGTTGATGGTGTTTTGTTTCCTTTGTACATTATTTTTCTTATTTGATAATGCAACGTTTGTCATCTTTCTTAGGTTGCATGAAGCACAAGACATTTAAAAACATGGCAGTGATGACTTTGGCTTTCTAAACCTTTTTTAAAGTGTTTAACTGAAACAGAAGTTTCTCCGATACTATTGCCTTCTGGATGAGACACAACTGTGAGACGTGTTATTTTTCACAGCAAGTTGGGGAGATGCAGAAAAGACTAGATATAACTACACAGGTTCCCTACTAAAGCAGTAAGAAAAAGATGCTGTTCACCAAATAAATGAAGATAAATGAATAATACAAAATAGAAGTAAAAACTCAATGTTGATGTTCTAGATGAATGAACCTTTTTCTTAATCTTTGTATTTTCTTTTTTAAATAAATTAAAAGGATACAAAACAATGGGTGCTGCTTTGAGTAATGACAGCTGGTTTATTACACCACTATTCATTTACGAATTACAAGCTCTGTTTTCACCCTGCTCACTTTGTGTCTCCTGCATAAACATCTATTTTGTTCCCAGTGACATGGCAAGTACCATCAAGCAACACAGCTACTAAAATGAACAAAATGGTAAGCTTTTACAGAATTGTTTAAATTCTCATCATTTCCACAAGATCTATTTTGATTCGGTACACTTTCTGCTCAATCAAACATCGTACAAAAATAAATAACCTTTAGCCTGAAATCTCGTGAGCCACTGGTATGTATGTATTATTTATTACTAGCATATACTTTAAAGATAAATATTAAAACTTCTGCCCCGTGTGAGGCTCGAACTCACGACCTTCAGATTATGAGACTGACGCGCTGCCTACTGCGCCAACGAGGCCATATGATTCAACTTAAGGGGGTCATTAGTTTAGGATACAGGAAGTTTAAAACCTTATACACATGTGCATCCTTCCAAACCACACACACATAAACGTGTCTAAGTCTAATCTAAGTGCCCCAACCAACCTGAATTCATCTGAAGCAGCTGCAGGAAAATATATTTGACATATAACAGTTCAAATATATGTGACTATGCGACAAAACAAAATACTTCCAAATTGATGTCCTCTTATCAAATGATCCAACGTAATGTTAGTGGCATGACTTTTTGACACCTGATACTTCATGAAAAACTCGCTTAGTGTCTTAAATTCATTCACACACAACAACTTGTACTAAAACACTTACGGTTTCCCTAACTGGAAGTTTTACAGACCCTTCAATCTCCCTATGATAAGCGTATCTCTGGTTGTGTCTGTGCGCGCGCTCCATTGTCTCCTTTTGTTTTTAACCGCAGCTCATATCTATAATGTTGCACTACTGCCACCTTCTGGTGATAATTAACTCCTCTAGGTAGTTATGCCAGATTCTTGTCATAAGTCATATATATTGTTTTAAATACCCAAATAGACATTTCCTGCCCTGGTCACTAACACCACACTTCAGGATGTCACTGAATCTATGTTACTATTTTTTTCCATTTCATTCATCATGTTTTTTTTCTTTCTATCTCATACAGCTAGGAAACACATGTTCTATTGTTTGACAGTGTTCACAAAGTCTAATTGGATGCTTCCTTTTAATATGAATGTCCCATCTTATTTACGTCTTAGTATTTATACTATTGTAGCCCGATTATTAGCTTCTCTTTCCTGTTGCAATGCCAAGTCTTTTGGCACTACAGGTGTCTTCCTTTTAATTCTATAGATCCCAATGATGCTGCCACTCTTAATAACTCTTTCCCATTCTATGCTCTTTATGACTTTGCAAGTTTTATATAAAAGTCCTATGCATTATCATCATCCCTGAAATTAACATTTTTCATTATTCTTAAACTTGGGGATTATTCCAAATGAATTGTGTGTCATTATTTACATTCATTATTATCTCTGGCACAGAACTTCTTTAATAGTGTTTTTTTTTGTAATTTCAGTGCTTGGTTGTCTAATCCTCATTCACGTTAATCATATGAAAGAATGTGATCAATAGAGATATTTTCCCTTTTTGTGTTTCACAGAGAAAAGAATAGTGTAATTCACGACTAAAACAACATATTAAAAACAACAAAATGCAGTTATTTGTGTATTTAGATTATTGATTTATGAATTCCTCATTCAAAAAAAATCTTAATTTTGTGAAATGCCATACTCTTAATAAATTACCAAAGCGTTAACATTCTTAAGAAAATACACAAATGTCATCTTACCAAACAAAATCTTTTATAAACACAATAAAAGCTAAGATGGTACATAAAACTAGGATGCAGCCCATAGTGATGGCAGAATATAAAGTCTTATCATAGGTCAAGGGAACCTTTCCATCGTCACGTCTGCCTGCAGGGTTCTTTGCTGTAGATGTGGTTTTACATTTGCCTTTACATGGTGATAAAGGCTTGTATGACTGAGTTGTCAACTTGTTAAACACGTTAACAGATGGTCTCACTGGAGAAATTGTGTTTAAACCAGCAGTTGAAATATGTGGAAAGCTTCGAGATGTAAATCTTGATTTTATTGCAGTTATTAATATGTTTGTTTTTGTTAATGATGTATCTGCAGCAGTAAATTGTTTTTTATCTGTTTTTTCTGTTGTTCCAGTAGTAGTTGCGATTGTAGTTGTATATTTTACACTGGTTGTCCTTCTCATTGTTGATGAGGTTTTTGTAGCTTGAGAAGATCGTTTTGGTCTAACTGTTGTTGTTTTACTTGTTTCAACATTGGTTGGCTCTCTTGGTTTTTCCACTGTGCCTGGTACCATTTTTCCAGTGGTTATATCTGGCAAATCTGCTGGTTCTGTGTTTGTTCCCGTTGTAGTTATTAACATCCTGAATGTATCCTCTGTTCCAGCTTTGGTTGTTTCTTTGCTTTCACTTGTGATTATATTAGTAACTGACTTTGTCTCATCTGTAATTGGTTCTGGTATCAGAGATGCACTGCTGATATCAGCTGTAATTTCAGTTTCAGTTTGAGTGAAACATGTCACTATAGTTTCAGCCTTTCTTGTCTGTGAGTCTTTTTTTGCTATTGTGCTGCTGACTTCTGTTGTCTTTATAAATCTTATTGTGTCTACTTCACTTTTGCGGGTTGGTGAAATTTTAGTAAGACTTCTTTCAGGTTTGATTGGCATTGTTTGAGCTGTATTTGTTGCTGTTCTCACCTTCTCTAAGGTTTCAGATGAGGTGACACGTCCTTCAGTGGTAGTTTCTTGTGACCCAGCTGCAATCACTGTTGCTGCCTCAGCTGTTGTTTTCCAAGAGAGGTCAACAATAGCGACAGCAGATGATGCTTTCGGTAACACAGATGATCCAGACGTCACTCTTGACATAGTTTTCACTGATGCAGTTTCAGGAAGGTTTGTGTTTGTTTGTACCTTTGTTAAACCTTCAGCCACGGTCAGTGTACCTGCTAATATTATCATCTCTGTTTGCGGTGCATCTGAGATTACTGTGGATGAATTTAGGAAAAACTTGATATTTGCAAACCTAGGAGGAAAATGAGTAATTATTAGCTTGTTGCAAGTTTTACTCAACCCATAAAAAGATATTAAATACAACTAACATAAATACAAATCTATAACCTAAATTAATGTTTTGATTGTTTATCTTTCATTAAATTATGTTGGCAAACTGGATTCTTTAACAATTAATTTTTTGACTGTCAAATTATTTGTACAGCTTAGGCACAAAGGACTTTAAAATGCGCACCTGATAACCCAAGATGCCAGCAGTCCAGTCCCGCTGATCACCCCTGCATTAAGATGAGAGACAAAAATTGATTTCGTTTTTTCTACATCCTTTGTGGAATTTTTAACTACTGATCTTGGTGCTCAATTTAAAGATGTTGCATTGCCCCAAAGCTTCATACAAGTAAAGTGGCAAAGTGACTTCTCAGAATAAACCCTTTCAGCTCAGGTGATATCTTATTGATTTATTGTTAATGTTCTTATTCTCATATACTGATCATAAATGTTTGATCTGGTGTGATTATTTGAATATGTGCAGATGTGAACCAACCTCCAGTAATTACCAGCACAAGGACAAAACTGGGAGTCATCTTATCTTTCTCTCTCTGTTTTTAATTGACCTGAGTGAAACAAATACAAAAATACAACCACACAATAACGAACAACATGTAAACCATGTAACTGTGTATATATTTGATCGTGCTGCTTATGTATTCATTTCTATATAATTAGATCATGTTAGAATTGCATAGATCTCACTAAAATGGCAGAACACTGGTATTTTAACTAGAGGGTCAACATACCAAAAAACAAACCTTAGCAAGCCCTAAAGCCTAACGTACAGAATATTCAATTATAACTTTAGATTAATAATAATTAGAATATTCAATTATATTAATATAATAATATTATACCCTTTTGTCACCATTTAATAAGCCTTAAAAGTCACATTTACATATTATTAACAAACATTTACACATCATCCAAATATCATGGGTTTCAGATTGTTTCATTTCAGCCAAGGTCTTTCATTTATTCAATAAGAAAATGTAACATATGTTTCCCCCCTCAATCAAAATCTGTTACTTTAATTGCGGATTTTGTATTTAAAAACAGCACAATGGGACAGCAATACTAAACTTGAATATAGTATTAAACATTTGGTATTTACCTGTTAGTTAGGTCATTTAAGAATGAACAATTGCCTGTCTCTCCAAAAGACCTATGAAGGTGAATGTGTTAGAACATCTAACGTTAGAGCAGCTCATTTCATTTGAATGTCAAGTAGAAATTTGCTAAGTTGATTTGCATAGAAAACCAGTATCCAGGACCATCTGTTCTCATATACTGTAACTGAGAATATGCATGAGTATGTTTGACTGATGGTCTTAGTCTTTATATATCTGCATTTTTACAAAGGTTCTATTATAGCTATGTTGTATTTGATAATGCAGAGAGACTTATAGTTCACAAATATATGCACTAATAAAGTTAATATGGAAACCCCTGGGGTTCGGTGCACAACTGTCATTTCTGTTTTTACATTTATGTGACATTTATGCATTATGCAATCTCTTTTGTAAAAGAATTCAAAGGGATACCTTGAAATAACTTACTACGCACTGAGGAACACTGTGATACATTAGAATCAAACCCATGGTATTGCTGTTGCTCTACCAATTGAGCTATATAAACTTTTCCTTCAACTCACTATGTGAGATGGGATTTAAAATGCAATGATAGTTCACCAACACAGTTCTGTCTTGCAACGAATGACAGGTGTTTAGACAGTGTTGGGTACATTTTACAATGTCATTATATTCTGCAGCTGTAGTCATTCTTTTTTAACCGCTGGGGGAGCCCTCATCACAGTGCATGTTGAACCCAATCATGACTGAGTGCTGCACTACAAAAGACAGAGATGATATAATAGCTGTAATGTTACAGTCTTGCAGACATGAACATAATGTATTAATCAAGTTATTTGTTTTATTATTTTGTTTTTCATTCATCTACCTCTGCATCACATTTTAAATTTATTCATTTAGTTATTTGTTTAGTTTATTATTATTTTGTCTTTCATTCATCTACCTCTGCATCACATTTTGGAGTCTTTCTCACATTCTCGGGTCAACACTGTGACTCATTCTCCGACTCAGAAATATTTTCTCTTTGCCTAAACCATGCAGCATGACTGACTGTACTATCTCTAGCATATCTCTTCTGGTTTGTAATAGGTGCTTACTGTCATTCAGTGGGTTGACTGCATACATTAATTATCCAACAATGTGTTTGTTTTTCGAATCTGACATGCTCAGCTGTCGGGATATGTTCCCCCATTCTAGAACTTGCAAAATTTAGGCTTGAAAGGCTTCAAATTCAAGCAGGGTGCACCCACAGGCACAATGGTGTAGTGGTTAGTGGTGGGGCGTCCAATCAAGACTCACTTCATTACAGTTCTACCACCACAAATTGACCAATGAGAGTAAGGATGTTAATACAGCAGGTTTCCTCAGTGAGAGTTTTGCATCTGCTTCATGTTTCCAGAATTACATCACAATGTCTAAATGGAGGAAATTTATTTAATTCCTTTTTCTTTCTTGCGCTATAAATGTTTTAAAATTATATATAAGGTTGCTTAGATCATGACCGCGCAGTAACTTACAAGTAGATCATTTACATTAATATTAATATTGCTTATTATTATTATTAAGAGTTGATGTTGCTTGTTTAGCAGGTGTTTATGAAGAAAGTTTGATACAGATTTGATTCAGATATTACTTTCCTTTCTATTGTTAAATTAGCAAACTAAAAATAAGAAATTGGCAGAGAGGCTAGTATGAAGAATACATATGAAATTCTGAAGGATAAAATGAAATCTTTTTTTGGAGACAAAAAACATTTATTTAAGTAAACTAATGTTTCATTAAAGTGTTTTTGAAATGGGCGAGTTGGACTGAATAATAAAACATAAATGCAGGCAATAACATAGGTTTTCTTACTGCTAAAAGAACCATGTTTAAGAGAACAGTAAATGTTAACAACAAACATCAACTGAGTGTCTGTGTATTATATAAAAAACTTCTAACTTTTTAATGCAAGGCATCTAAGTATATGTTGTTGGTTTAGAAAGCGATCTGATTGGAGTCTAAACATGTGCACTCTTCAACTGCTGTAAAAGTGAGGGAGAATAAAGAGAGCACATGGTACTGCACCAGGGTAAAGATCGGGCAATAAAATAAACCTTCTAGGGCAGCATGAAATCCAATTTGGAGCTTTCAGAGTACATGTACAGGGTTATGCTGGATACCTGGTGGCAAGTATAAAGAGGGAAACGTCTGAAGTAAAAGACTCCAGAAACCATTGGGCTAATAAAGCAGCCTTGCAGGAGTACATGGAACTTTTCCTAGAGGGTTGTGAAGCCATTCGTGTTAAGACATTAAATATGGATTCCAATAACTCCCAGTATACTCCCAGAGGTGGGTAGTAACGCGCTACATTTACTTCGTTACATTTACTTGAGTAACATTTTGGAAAATATGTACTTTTTAAGTAAAATTAAAAGTGTGTACTTTTACTCTTAAACTTGAGTAAATTTCTAATAGAAAATCTGTACTTTTACTTCGTTACATAACTTACATTGCGTGACGTTCCTTCGTTCCTTCATTTTAAAATATGCTTTTTAAAACGCGTTGTTGATTTCAAGGTTGTCGTCTCTTTTTACGGGCATTCCCGAGTGATCGATTCTTTTGAGTCGATTCTTTTGAAAGCATTAATTGAACAATGGGAAAAACCATTTGAATAGGCTAATGAATCAGTTCAAATGATTTGTTCAGTTCGCAGCACGATCTGAATCATCTGAAGCAGGATTACTCACTCCTCGTAGCGCGAAACTTAAAGAGTACATTCCTCGAGATCATAAAAAATACATTTCATGAAGTGTTTAATTTTGCCGTGTTTGAATGTAAGCAATCTGCCAAGTTGTAAATCCGAAGGTGAACGAATAACAAAGTTATTAGCTTATAAAAAAGGTAATCGACTCTGAATCACGCGAACAAGCCATGACCTGTCCGAATCTTTAACCACAATGTACCTACGTCACTAGAAAAATCCCCGCCTACTGACTGCGAAAACTTAACTCTCTCCTCCCCAAACACTGTACTAGCTCGTTCGTGACGTGTGCATCATGTCTAAGAGAAGCTGTGTTCTATGTAGTGAAACTAAGTCAGTCTTATTTTCACTACCAAAGGAAGAACTTCTGAGGAAAAAATGGTTACTATTTATTTTTCAAACGACACCAAAGGAGTATAAACCGAACGTTTTACTTTGCGCGCGTCATTTTACCGAAGATTGCTTCATCAATCTTGGCGCCTTTACTGCAGGATACATTAAACGTCTTTCCTTAAAAGATGTTGCAATACCAACTTTATTTGGACCTGTAAGCTCCACCGAATCACAACCTGTAAGTGTGACTCTTTATTTTTGTCTTTACTTAAAATTAAATTTGTGTGACGTTATCTCATGTCTGTGTTTAGCTAACGTTACCGTTATTTTTGGGGTTGTTACTGTTTGTTTACCTAACGTTAGCTATAAACTCGTTGCGCTAATGTAAGTGTTCAACCATATTAACTCGCAAAGTCTTTATTTCAAGAACTGCGTGGTGTACTATAGTTATAATAACATCTGAAGATACGAACACCGTACACTGTATGCCGTGATAACTAACTGTTACAAGAGAAGTGTCTAAAACAGTCCTTTTTCTTACTGGCATCTGTATAAGGATTAAAGAATGATTCGTCAGACTCGGGCTCGAACTGGTAAGGTAAAATCGACGCCATCTCTCTCTATACACTGTTAATATCCAACCACCTGCAAACCGTAATACAGCAGTAATGATAGGCGGTCCATTTGCGACACATGCTGAACGCGTTTGACCAATCACAGCAGACTAGACCATTTGACCAATCACAGCAGACTAGACCATCTGACCAATCACAGCAGACTACACTATCTGACCAATCAGATCAGACTACGCTGGCGGAAAGGCGGAGATTACACAGATGAATCGCGGAACGAATCATTTGAGAGTCAGTCAAGAAGTAAGGTAATAAAAACTGCTTATTATTACGAAATAATAGTATTTTTACATCATGTATGTACATAAACTTGTTGTCGGACACTCCATAAACCAAAATAAGCCCTTAAAAATATTGAGGAATGTACTCTTTAAGAACACGCAGAACACAAAGAGCGTTGGATGAAGTGGATATTAATCTATATCTATACAATCATAACTGCAAATGTGTCATATTGTTTGCCAGCAATGATAAATGCCCGCCATATGCGCGCTCCCGCGCTACGTGTTCGTCAGACACAGCAACATGCGCGCAGAGGTGGACAGTAACGAAGTAAATTTGCCTGAGTACTGTACTTAAGTACACTTTTTGAGTATCTGTACTTTACTTGAGTATTATTTTTTCTGAGTACTTGTACTTTAACTTCACTACATTTGAAAGACAAATATCATACTTTTTACTCCACTACATTTATAAAAAGGTCCAAAAGTAGAAAATGGTTTCTATGCAGCGGGGTTTCCTGTGTGCGCAATTTATCTGGCTTGCGATCTGCCAGGACCTTTTACTGTTGCCAAGTAGTTCAGTTTTTCTAAGCTCGCGGTTTTCCGGCAAGCTTTGAATGGCCATTTGGCAGATTTTTTTAACGCAAATCTGGCAACTCTGGGATCTTCCCCGCTAAACTAATGTAAACGTAGGCGCTGCTACATCGTTGATAGCGCTCTGAAAAGGCAAATAGAACAATAAAAGACGAAAAAGGCAGATGTTAAAGTGTGATGTAATCATCTGTGGGTTACGATCAGTCAAAGATCGTTGAAACATTGTCATGAAAATGATCGGCATAACGGCTAAACGGTAAATAAGCGTCACATACACCTTGAGCTACACGTGCGTGTTAACTTCTGATCTGCTGCTGTATCATTTAAAGCGATTTGGAGAATGAATGATGTTTTTACTGAAGTTACTATAGTTGAAGTATTTCTGTTGAAATAAAAACAATAGAACCCTACATAAAATGTAATGGATTTAATGGTTATAATGGGAATTGTATTATGGATACTTGTTGTCTACTTGTATGTGATGGATTCTATTGGTGGGATGGTAAATCCTATTGGAATAAAACCCAAAACACACTACAAAGAGGAATTTAATTTAAAAATCTCAAAAAAATCATTGTTTTTTTTCAGCAGGGATGGTATTTGCAGTAAAACCACAGTATCCACAAATTTACCATTTTCTAATATAGGAACCATACTCCAATTAATAATCTTTAGTAAAACCACAGCAACTAAAAATACCATAGTTTCATTATACTAGCTATAGTTTATGTTTGTAGTTAAATTATGGTAATACAAATGGTAATAAATCCAACAAACACATGGCTTCTACACTTTACTATTTACAAGAACCTTTCTACTTACTGGTAAATTGCTGCTAAAACTGGTTAAGGGAATATACAAAATAAAAGAACACTGCTCATAAATACATATAGGCCTAGGGGGCTAATGATGATAATTAGGCTAAATGATCATACAGGATTATATCTAAACTAAACATATGTGTGCTAAAAATATAAAGCTCTTAAAGGAGTTGCTCACTGCAAAATTTGCCCCCATTGACTTTCCATAGTAGGAATAAAAACTACTATGGAAAGTCAATGGGGGCAAATTTTGAAGTGAACTACTCCTTTAATACAACTGATACTGTGAGCTACTCTGTGTATTCAGTAGGGTGCTTCAGAGGCATAAGGTATACGACAATAAAACAATGCACCACTGACATAAAGGAAATTTACTTTTAATACTTAAGTACGTTTAAAAGCACGTACTTCTGTACTTTTACTCAAGTAAGAATCTGTCTTTACAACTTTTACTTGTAGTGGAGTAATATTTGACCAGTAGTATCTGTACTTTCACTCAAGTAAGGAAGTTGTGTACTTCGTCCACCTCTGCATGCGCGTTACCTGTCAGACACAGAGACGTGGGCTTGCAGAAATATACATTTGAAGAACAAAAATATTAAAATATTGGCGTTAATATTAATTTATGTAGTAGGCCTATATAATCAGATACAAAGTAACCAAGTAACTAGCTACTTGAGTAGTTTTTTCATTGCATACTTTTTTACTTTTACTCAAGTAATTTTAAAATAGTGACTTTTACTTTTACTTGAGTAACAATTTCTCTAGTTACTTGTACTTTTACTTGAGTAAAGATGGCTACTCTACCCACCTCTGTATACTCCTATCACAAAGGAGTCCCGCAGCTCTAAATAGGGATGTGCCGAATGAAGCTTCTGAATCAATGAGGCTTTTTCAAAAAAATGTATCGGTGCTTCGAAGCTTTTGACACAGTGCTCTACTTCGCCATCTGGTGGTCAATAAAAATTCCTACACCAACTGTGTCACTCAGATATTTTGTTCATTGAAATGTTATTGAAGTTTTATTTGTATATTTAATATATAATTTAATAATATATAGAATTAGAACTCAAAGTAACAAAGAAAAATAAGCACATCCAGTTCTTAAGTAACATGAATAATAATTTAATATATATGAAGACTTCCAAAATTAGATTTTTTAAATTTCTGTTTTTCAAAATTTTAACAAATTCTGTTTTTTATGGTGCATTCCACTTAATATCAATTAAACTGTAGTTGGTTTAAGCCACAATAACTCGAAAAATGCGGCAATCTAACACAAAAAAACATGATAAAAAAAAGTTTGGAACCAAACTCTTCATATATATATAATAAATAATAATATAGTGTGAATGTGGACACAATTGTAAGTGTTTGGTAGGTGTTGGCCTTAAATCCAACATATCCTGTAAACATTAAATACGATAGATTAACCCACCAAATTTATGGATACTAAAGTACTCTGTGTTCTTAAATAGTGTAATCTATTACAACAAATAAAAATGGAATAGAATATGAAAATCTAAACTCAAAACGGGTGACTTTTCTTGCATTTTAATTACTTTATTGATCATTTGTTGAGGGAAATAGATAGTTGTTATTGTCCCAACGGAAATTTCTTTATTATTAATATGTATTTTACCCTCTCCCCAGATGGGGCAGACTGGTGCTCTGTTGTTTGAGTATCGTTGCCCAGAGCGTTTGGATGTTTGGAGCGTAAGTGACGAAGCATTGAGGATGTATTATTGGAATAAGACAAAGTTTGCTCGCATATCAGACATGACACTTTATTAGCAGTGTCGAGACTGAAGTGTTCCCACACTTGAGAACGGGGTCTCTTGCGTGCATTCTCCATTTAAAGATCAAACACACTTCTGCACGTGTAAGCTGCAGAGAACTGAGGACGGCGTTTACTAGCAGAAAACCAGTTTGTGGTTGAAGAAACACTTTTATACTTTTTGGGAACAGTGTTAAACCTGCAATTTTTAGTTTTTGACAACAGACATTAACATGTCATGGTTTTAAATAGTACTAATTAATTAAATTATAATTAAAATTAATTAGTATTAATTAATTAAAATTAGCAATACAAAATGATAAAATTATATAAATTAAATATATAATTATAACATTCCTATGGTTCAGCGCAATCGACGCGCTTTGAGTTTGATCCCTGCGTGACGTCTCAGTGAGGTAACGAAGCTTCGTTTCCTCAGGTCACGTGACAGACTTAATTCAAGCAATGCTCCGGAACACTGTTTCGAAGCACTAGTGTGTCGAAAACTCGATGCGTGTGTCGACACGGGGTGTCGAGCAACCCATCCCTAGCTCTATAGTCTTCCGCTTTAGAAACTTCTGTTCATTCACTTTTGGCTGGCAAAACACGCAATCCACACAGCCTTGATAAAACCGTTCAAAGACATGTTTACACCACCTGTGGCCCACCAAGTAAGCAGACATTTGAGATATAAAGAGATTTATTTACATTTGAACAGTATATGCTAGTAAGTTGTGTAGATCTGTTCAATTTGTATTGTCTGTATTCTTAGCTTTAGTTGCAAGATCTACAAAACCTCAGCCAACTTTACCAACAAGAGGACCATGAACTGATAGAACAAGCAGGCTTTCTTGAATCACAAATATCTAGTAAGCAACCTAAACATCTAAAAGCATGTTAAGGCTTGATTATTACTGTACTTGTGTATATCAAATGCAAAAGAGTTTGGATTCTGGTAGGCTGGACTCACACATTGACATCTGCTGATCAGGTTTGGATATTAAAGGCTTTATTTAAATGGTCAGCCCAAAACCAACCATAATTGGACTTCACCAAGGTGGACAGGATGTGGTGGTATCCTCCTCAGTGCCCTTTTGCCATAACTGGAATACCTGTGAAAGAACACTACTTCAGCCACCCTTTCTTTCTCTGGATGCCAAAAAATCTGTAGCGAGTGAAGCTAACATGTCCACATTCAGACTGTGTGAAGGAAGATCTCAGCAGTCTTGCATCAGAAAATTAGACAATTGCTTTTGAAACATCTTACTTTATGGCATCAGATTATCTCTCTTGCAGGAAATGCAGGAGAAGAGGGATCATCTGGAGCTTTGACATCCTTTCCCAGCATGATGTAAGTCACAGGCAGGAACTGCCACTTGAGCCACAAATGTCAGCAACAAATATGGGCATAATGTCTGTGCTTGCAGTCAGTAAGGGCTTTGGATTGGCGCCAATGGCTCCTGGAATTAGCAAAAGGTACAGAGATGCTGGAGTGCCTTCACCTGAACTGCTGAATGTTTACCAAGACTGTTGCATGTCTAATTACCTCAAAAAGATGAGTGGACGAATATGGAGGTCAGGCTGGACATATGGCATTTCATGAGAAGGATAACTGTTGGTTGCACAACAGAATGCCATCAACTGTTGCAACTTTCATGGCTTGTCTCAGCTGCTGTTTCACATGCATTTAGCTCCTGTAAATCCAAATCCGGCACACACAAACCCATCCAGTGAGCGTCCCTCCTCTGTAGGACAATCTGCTTCTGCCGATGCAAGTATCCAACCACTTTAAACTCAGCACTCCACACTAAACTCTTCACACCACAAATCCTCCCTGAACAAAGGATGGTATAGAGTCACAAAAAAATTGACACCTGGGGTTGTAGAGCAACAGAAGGCATCTTACTGTACACAGAGTATATCATACATCAGTTTATCATACATTATGATTACATTGTTACATATTTTAATTCATTTCCCACAGTTTTGTTGGAGCGCATGGTCCTGCACAGTGGCCTGACTGCAACAAGGTCAAGGTCAATAAACAGGCAGAGGTCGAATTACAAATTCAGTCCAAACTAGTCAACAATCACACTTTCCAAAAACAATCAAATTGCTTAAATACCAAACAGCAACCCGAACCATTAGCAAGCACAGCAAGTGAGCAACAAAGCTGCAAGTGAGCAACAAAGCTGCTATGCTGCCAGGTTCTTTATAAGCTGCAGGTGTCATCTTGACCAATCATGGCGAGGGAGCAATCAGTCTGCAGGAACCAATCAGGCTTCTTCCTGGAAAGAAACACACAAACCCTTCCCACAAACAAAAACAGACTAGAAGGTTGTAAGCAACTCTGAAGTAGGGGTGACCCCGAATAGTCGAAGATTCGATGCTTTGATAGGAGGCGCATGATTCGACTACCAATCTCACAGTCGAATTTTCGCAGAGGTGTTATGGGAATCATGTCATTTTGGTTATATGGGCAGTGGCGTAGCAGACGGGCATGCACTGCGCCGCCAAAAATATTACTCGCAGATGACTCGTAAATGAATGTCAATGTGTACATCATTTCCAAACATTAGTCAGTTACTGAATGTTTGGGCATATAATTAGGAATTAACACTTCGTGTGTAAATGCATGTAGTTCGTTACTTAGACTGAACTTTGCGCTGAATGATACAAAAAAAGTAATAAAGTAATATAACAAAAATCACCGCATTGTATAGCAAGCATGGTGCAGACTTTCGGAACTTGTCATTCTCTGCACTGAAAGTGTCAGGAGGACGGAGAAAGAGTGCGCAGGAAAAAAACGTGAAAGGGACTTTTTGACTGTTTAAATACGATTTTAAGTAATATGCTTTATTGCATTCCTCCTTTACATGTGGTAAATAAAGTAACTTCATTGGTAGTTCATTCCCGTTTGTAAAAAATAATTCATTATTATCGAGTTTAAAAAATAGTTTCGAGGCGAGATCTGGTCTAGTAAGTGGCATTGTTACGTGATGTTTAAGGAGAATGTCCATTAATTGTACTATTTGTGGCTTGTGTTTTGAATATACTGTATGTTCCCCTGCAAGACATTTTGCCTAAACACATTTATTTTGCACATTGTGACTTGATTCTGGCTTATTTCGTAAATTTATTATAAAGGTATATCCTGTTCTAAACAAATTCTCTAAATTAATGTTTAATTGTTTTTTGGTGCATCACTGTTGCGCTGCACTTGGCACTGTAGGCCTACCCTTTTTAACCACCTGGTGTCGTCCCCACATGCACACACACTAGACATATGCCCGGTTAACCGAAAATATATATCACGTGATTTATGCACAACTTGTGAGTGAAGTACGGTAAAATGCTGCTGCATCCGAAAGCCAGAGGGCGCTCTCGTGCAGAAACTCCAAATACGCACTGCAGAAGAAGACCATAGCACACAAAGTAGTAGGAAATGCCTAAGGGCATGTTTTTATCACCAATCCTCAAGCCTCCTCAGGAATTTTTATGATAATAAAGTATATTTATAATGATCATGTTTGACGGGTGTTGCTTTTTCAAATGCATGTTATAAGCGACTCAAACTCGCACTGCTTTTAGATCGAGCAGCATTTCTACTGATCCCATAGCCGTGCTTCACGGACAAGCTACGCATCAATAAAATAAACGATACCTTGCATTATCACAGCCAGCTCGGTTTCAGCAGTATTTGGTGGTAACCGTGGTTAACCGGGCACATGTCTAACGCACACACACACACACACGTGCGATTCGACTATCTGTCGACTATAGGCAAGACGTGACAATTCTGATTCGACTATGTAAATCCTTAGCCGAGGACACCCCTACTCTGAAGTAACGCAGCAGACCACCCTCCAGCTCCCTGACGTTAAAGGCGGGGTGTCCGATTTCTCTTAGCCGTTGTTGATGTTCAAATCACCAAAACAAACACACCCCTACCCCCATCTGTCACTTTCGTCAGCGCTCGGCTCGGCTAATGTCCGTCCTGTGCACTGTGCACCTTACTGCTGATTGGCTACAAGGTTGTTTTGGTACTCGGCCCGACTCAGTTGTCTAAAGCATAATTCTGAAATCGGTTACCCCGCCTTTAATACAGCCACACTAACAGTGTGAGTGACGTGATCACCGTAGTCGATTTAACAAAACATAAACATGACAGAATAGAGCTCCGGCAGTCACGTGACCTAATCTGTTTACACCGCCATACTGGCAGGCAGTGATAGCCGGGAGCGAATATTAAATGAATGGCGCCAGCATAAGTTTCAAGGCAACAGAGTTCACTGCGAATAGACCTGTGCATAGCAAAACTTAATAGATTAAACATAACAGATCCCTATAATGCCCCCGGGGTGCTTTTAATGTGTATCAAAAACGGATAGCTTTCCTGACCTGAAGGATCCTTATAACTACAACCTCATCAACTTTTCATCGTCCTACTCTGAAGACTCTTTAAAAGCCTGGAGTGGTAGAAATTGACATGAATTTTGTGATGGATTTTCAACTTTGGAGTCTGTTGGCTTTAACATGCTTTGTCGTCATTGGAAGGGTAAGTCAACTGTGTTGTAAGTTAATGTAACTTAATCGACCCTAACTATCTTTGTTTGTTGGTAGCCAGCATAGCTCTATCACTGAGAGTACAGTGACATCATAAATGTCATGAAATCTGGGACATTTAACACTTAACGTGGCTAAACGTGTTACCTAAACAACACCTACGAAAAACACATTTTTGTCAAAGCTTACTTATAATAAACACTGCTGCTGTGAAAACGTGTATCTGTTTTTTTACGTTAAGCATTTAAGAATGCCCCTGAAATCTTAATCTTGCTGGTTAAACATTCCCAAAAAACTAAATGACCCTCCATGGAAGCAATGGGTGGTGGTTAGACACAATGGGGTTGTGTTAGCAGCCCACTGTGATTGCACAGCTGGACTAGGCGTCTTGTGTGTCTTGTTTAGGATTTGGCAGCATAACGGGGAAGAGATAGCGGTGACACCCATGGATGAACCAAGATGTTTGGTCGCCGTCCAGGTCGCTCTGCTTAGATTGAGCTTTTACTTACTTTTTTACTTACCTTTGCTTTCTCTTTCCACATGTTTAACGTCTGCACTGATTATTTACAACAAAGTAACACTTTTGGATATTGGTTAACGTTGCACTGACCTGATTTGGGACACTTTATCCTCTAACTCATCATGGCCATCTGACATTCTTCAGAACGAGGAGACGAACAATGGCCACTTGAATAACCCCCTGAGGTGAACTTCTATGTTTTACGGATGGGCAGAACAGCTGAGGCTAGTAAAACCAAAGGTGGTGGAGTGTGTTTCATGATCAACAAGAAATGGTGCGACCCCTGGAATATCTCCACTCTGTTGCACTCCTGCTCGCCTTATCTGGAACACCTATCCATTACTTGCCGCTACATTCCACCACAGGCAGACACCAGTGTGGCTTTGTTTAAACTCCATGATGTGCTCAGTGGCTACATAAACAAACATCCTGATGCTGCCTTTATCATCGCGGGGGACTTTAACAAGGCCAATCTTAGGCGGGTCATGCTGAACTTTTATTCACTGCTACTCTCAGTTTAAGAATGCCTACAAAGCTCGCTCACTACCAGCTTTTGGCAAATCAGACCATGCCGCCATTTTCCTCACACCGGAAATAAACAGAGGCTCGTTCAAGAACTCCCGGTGCAAAGAGTAGTGACGCATTGGTCCTCCCATTCAGAAACTAGGGGCGGCTCTTGATGATGTCGACTATGACATGTTACGGGCGAGTTCATCTGACGTCAGCGAGTTCATGGATGTAGCATTTAGTTTTGTAAACACACTAACCGAGAAAGCAACTGAATAAAAACAATAAAGTCCTTCTCAAATCAGAAACCATGGGTGGACAGAACTATACGTGCTGCGGTGAACAAACGCACTGAAGCATACAACGCTGGTCTCCTGTCGGGGAACATGAGTGACTACAAAGCATCATGTTATGCTCTCTGCCGCGCAGTTAATGACGTCAAGTCTCACTTTCAACTCAATGACTCCCGACGCATTTGGCAGGGACTGAGGACCATCTGTGACTTCAGTACTAAATCCCCTGCAGAGGTGAGAGCAGATCCGACGCTGGCTGACGAGTTAAACTCTTTCTACGCCCGCTTTGAATGCAATCGCGGCAGTGCGACTCTGCCACTCAGCGCGTCAGAAAGTTGCAGACAGAGCAGCGATGATCAGATAATCACCGTGTGGGAGGACGAGGTTCGGACGGCACTAAAGCGTGTGAATGTCAGGAAAGCAGCCGGGCCTGATGATATTTCTGGCCGCATTCTGCGGTCCTGTGCTGATCAGCTCGCCGGTCTGTTTACATCCATCTTCAATGAGTCCCTTGCTACCTCCATGGTTCCCTCCGTATTTACAAAATCTGTCGTCATCCCTGTGCCTAAGAACAATAAACCCTCTTGCCTGAATGACTATCGCCAAGTTGCCCTCACGTCGACAGTCATGAAGGTCTTTGAGAGACTTGTAAAAAACAACATTTGCTCCTCTATTCCTGATTCGTTGGACCATCTTCAGTTTGCCTATCATCCCAATAGATCTACTGAGGATGCCATCTCTCACGTACTGTACTCTTCCCTCACGCACATTGACTGCAACAATGGGAACTATGTAAGGCTGCTATTCATTAAGTACAGCTCAGCTTTCAATACTATAGTTACCAGTAAGCTAACTTCCAAACTCCTGAATCTTGGCCTGAATCCTTCATTCTGCGATTGGATCCAAGATTTTCTCACTGGCAGACCTCAGGTAGTGAAAGTAGGCCAGTTCACCTCCAGCTCCATCACCCTGAGCATAGGAGTGCCACAGGGCTGCGTCCTGAGTCCCCTACTCTACTCTCTCTACACACAGGCCTTGCGTGTCTTCTCACAGCTCCACTACTATTATCAAATTTGCTGATGATACGGTGGTTCTGGGCCTTATTTCCAACAATAACAAGACTGCTTACTTGGATGAGGTAGAGAAATTAACATATTGGTGCCAGGACCACTGTCTCTCTCTGAACATGACCAAAACCAAATAGCTGATTGTGGACTTCAGGAAGAGGCACCAGCGGACCTATACTCCTCTTATGATGAAAGGGACCCCTGTGGAGAGGGTGAGCAGCTACAAGTACCTCGGTGTAAACATCTCTGAGGACCTGACATGGACTTCACACATTCAGACACAGGTGAAAAAAGCCAGGCAAAGACTGTTCCATCTGCGACAGCTGAGGAAATTCAGGGTTTCACCAACAATCCTGAAAACTATCTATTCAGGGGCCGTAGAAAGTGTTTTAACTCAGTGCATCTCAGTGTGGTATGGGAACAGCTCCAGCCAAGACTGCAAAGCCCTGCAGAGAGTTGTGCACTTAGCTGAGTCTGCTCTACCATCCCTGCAGGACATCTACCTCAAACGCTGCATAAGCAGAGCTGCAAAAATCATAAAAGACTTCAACCACCCTGGTAACTGTTGTTTTAACCTGCTGCCATCTGGTAAGTGCTTCCGTAGCCCGATGGCCAAAACAGAGAGACTTAGGAGAAGCTTTTTTACCCAGGCCATCAGGCTACTAAACTCTTAACACTCTTAACAACTCTTTTAACATCATTTGACCTCACCCATTGCACTCTAAGAACATTCAACTTCTAATATTGTGACATTGCTACCTGCACACAGCACTGACTGCTCTTTTTTTTGTTGCTCCTAAGTAACCACCTTGTGTTGCTATCTGTTTGCACATTCACTTGCACATTCCTGCTCATGTAAATATTTACAGTTTACTTCTATCATAGACTATATGTACCTTTATCTTATTTCTATTAAGGGTTCGAGCGCGAACTTAATTTTTTGTATTTGTCTGTTTTATCTTCTTTTTAATAATTTTTTATAATAATGGCACTGTCTTTGGAGCTGACCTGACCTAAATTTCACTGCTGGTTGTATATTCTCTATATAACTGTGTATGTGACAAATAAGAATCTTGAATCTTGGAATGTGTTGGTTAGCACGTTATATTGCAGTTAA
Organism: Triplophysa rosa; assembly: GCF_024868665.1. NCBI lineage: Eukaryota > Metazoa > Chordata > Actinopteri > Cypriniformes > Nemacheilidae > Triplophysa > Triplophysa rosa. Next base: position 19,059,667 of record NC_079891.1, on the reverse strand, counting down.
CCATTTAATCGTCTAAAGGGGATTCGGGATCCTTAGGAATATGATCAAATGATTTGCTCTTTGCTTTCCCCCTCCTGTTCTGGCATCCTGGCACACAGCAGCTGTCCACCATGTTAAAATAGTACACTTTGTAACGTCTTAACAGCCTGGATTTAAATTATTGTTTGACCAACTAAGGCCCAATCCCAATTCTACCCCTTAACCTATACTTTCCCCTACCCCTCCGTTTGGCGCATTCACGTGAAGGGGTAGGGGTGTCTCAATTCTCTTTTGGTTGGAGGGGTAGGGGTAAGGGGAAGGGCCAGATAGCCCTTCAAATGAAGATTTTTCGGGACCTCGCTTCAAACGAAGGGCTAAGAGAAATTTCCAACATGGCTGCTCACTCGAGCAAGCAGACCCAAATGTAAGTAATGTTTGCCATTAATAAGAATTTATGATAATTTTTCAATTTAATGTATGTTACATTCAATCTTGTGTTTGTATTTATGGTGATGTTCTTTTAACGTTTGCAAAAAAAATCACTAAAATTTGCTAGTGGACAGCACTGATTGCACGATATTAGAAAATATATTTTTATGCCTCTGACGTAAGGTTAGGAGGAGCTAGGAGCTAGCAATGACGTATGATGACGTATACCAGTGTACTAGTGGTGTCCCATTTCTTAGCGGAAAATTTGTAACCCTTCCCCTTGCCACCTTGTTTCAAGGGGCAAGGGGAAAGGGCGAGGGGTAGGCGAAGGGATAGAAAATAGAATTGGGATTGGGCCTAAGAATGTCGCTGTCCCTTATCTGACAGTGACATTCTTAGTTGGTCAAACAATTTCCCTGTATTGATTGAGAAAAAAGAAAGCTGGACCTTAATCCAAAAACCTACTGTCTTTAAACCCATTGCACTAACCACTAGACCACTGGGCCTTTGGAGTGTACCCAGATTGAATGTGGATCTTTTGAATGCTTTATGTAGCTGGTCATAGCAGGGGGAATGGTATCTGATGGCTGAGAATGTTACTGTCAGATACTGTTCCCCTGTGTTCCATTAGATAGAAAGTTCATACTTGTCCCAAATTAACACTGCTGACTTTTAAAACCACAATAAGTAGGTTCTCAGAATTTAAGCCTGTTATAAGTTAATTTTCCACCAAAGAAGAAGAACCCGTCCTGACAACTAAGAAAATTGCTGTCAGATAAGGTTCCCCTGTATTGATTGAGAAAAAAAGAAAGCTGGGCCTCAATCCAAGAACCTACTGTCTTCAGACCCATTGCTCAAACCACTGGACTGCTGCGACTTCACACAGGGACCCGTTTGAATGTAGATCCTTTGAATGCTATATGTTGCTAATCATAGCAGGGGGAACGCTGTCTGATGGCTGAGAATGTTACTGTCAGATACCATTCCCCCTGCTAGCACTGGCAAAATGCTTAAAAGGCTTCAAATTCAAACATGGTGTTGCCCAGAAGCACAGTGGTGTAGTCGTTAGTGCATTCATGTTCACGTTGTGCAGATTCTTGGTTTGAGTCCTGCTTGCTTGTTTTCTTTTTCTATTGCACACAGGGGAACCTCATCTGACAGCAACATTCTTAATTGTCAAGATACATTCCCCTGCTTTAATAGACAAATTTAGTGATCTCAGGCTGAAACTCTGAGAATCTCCGTGCGCGGAGCAGATAGGGTTAAAATGAAGCGTGTTTGGCGCTAGATAAAGATATTAAAGGATATAGCGGCAAAAGATCAATTACATAAATGTTCCTGAGAGCACGTGTGATGTGATTCTCCATTGTGTAGACGCCAGCTCAATTTAAACAACCAAAATAGTCAAAAGTATTAAATGTTTCTATTCTCGCAGTCCGGATGAAACGAAGCAAAGGTCCGGATCCGGACCACGGTCCGCCAATTGAGGATGACTGTTCTAGGGTGTTACCCAGAGGCACAGTCGTGTAGTGGTTTTTGCATTAAGTTCACATTGTGCAGGTTGTTGGTTTGCTTGCTTTTTTTTCCTCATTGCACACAGGGGAACCTTTTCTGACTGCAGCATTTGTATTCGTCAGGATTCATTAACCTGCGTTGATGGACAAATTTAATGAAGTCAGGCTTAAACTCTGACAACCTACTTAGACTACGTTCACACTGCAAGCCTAAATGCTCAATTCAGATTTTCTGCTCAGATCAGATTTTTTTGTTCGGCTGTTCACACTATTTTTTAAATGTGGCCAATATCAGATTCCAGTGTGAACTCGTGATGGTTCTAAACTGAATCGCATGAGCAAAACAACAATAACACGCAGCAGGCTGTCATAAATAAGCAAGGGTCAAGTCAGCGGGTGTGTTTGACTTTATGCGGTGCTGAGTAGACCGTTCTCACGGCGCGATTTGAGAGCATTCCTGGTGCAGTCCGTATAATGGATCCTATAGTCATTTGTTGCATCGCATCATGCGGTTTGCGTGCGGTGTAGACAGTGCAAGGGCTTATGTCTATAACTGATGCTTAAAGTTTGGCAACCGAGCTGTAAAGTGCACTTCCCTCAACAGAATGGCTCGTGAAGCTTTAAATCACAGCAGAATTGTGACGCATGTCGATCTACAATGACACAAAAGTCGCATGAATTCCGATATGACCGTTCAGACTGAGGTCGCATTGCGAAACATCAGACCTGTATCTGATTTATGACCACATATGGAAGTGACTCAGATCAGATTAAAAAAGATCGGATTCCATGTAGTTTGTCCTGTTCACACTGTCATGCAGTAAACAGATCTGGGTCACATATGAGCAAAAAATCGGATTTTGGTGGCAGTGTGAACGTAGCCTTAGAGTCATGTATGAAATTTATGGCCCGGTTTCACAGACAAGGCTTAAAGCTAGTCCCAGACTAAAATGAATGTGTGACATGTCTTAACTGAATATAGCTTGCCAAGAAATATCTTAAAATATATCAGTGCCATTGTTTTGTCTCAAGATGCACACAAGTAATGTATTCTTATAAGGCATTTTATAAAAGTGACATAAATATCTTAATTAAACTAAGGCATAGTCCTGGCTTAAGCTAAGCCGTGTCTGTGAAACCAGGCCTATATCTTATGGAACACAGGGGGGACAGATAATGATTAATTTGCTAAGAGAGTCTATTTAGGAGTAATGTCAACATATGATTTATTCTATTCGAAAATGTTTTTAGTCATGTGTAAATGTCTGACTACCAGAATGTTTAAGTTCCAATGAACCAGTTAGACAAACAGGAATGATATGAATTACAATGGTTTACATCTTCATTAAGTGTGTCCCATTTGTCTTTTTAGCTCATTTTTATATATTTACAAAAAATAAAATACCTGACCTTTAATAAATGTCTGGAAATCTTTTTTTTTTTCAATTTACTTTATACATATGTACTAAGATAGGGTGACTTGCCTAATGTGGTATCTACCGTATAATCACTGATAATATAACATGTGGCATCAATACAAACAACAAACTTCTATAGTGATTATTAATCTTATGTGTTTCCATTAAATTCAGATTATTTTGTATTTATGTATCATGGTATATGCAGTAAAACACTAAATAAAGATTATTTTGGCAAATACTCTAAATTTATTTCAGGATCCCACGCGCATTACCTTGTTGTGCCAATGATGCGGACGGATCTGCTTTTGAATGGTTATATAGTGCAGTACACTGCTCAGAATAACACACCATTCCATATACTGGTTGCATAGCAACAAGAATCATCTCATGTTCTAGGTTTGGGCTCTTCTTTTTCCAGTTGAAGAGAGGGAGAGAATGTGGGGGTAGGTTATATTTTTACATTCAGGAAGATGCAACTTTATTATGTAAGATACAGTATATAATCCATTGCTTATACATTGGGTTATTAGTTAGTGCTGTATGTGTTTGTATTAATAATGCATTATTAATTATTTCATTCATATAAATATAAAATAGCACCTCATTTATACAGGCCACAGTCTTAATTAGCATAATTACAATAAATCCCTTATTTCTAAACCGAGAGGTGCCTAAAATATAGGACACACAAATTCAACTGGCTTAATGGCTCTTAGTGAATTAAACACACTTGCTGGCATACATAAAAAAGCAGAGTTGAAAATTTTGATTTTATTTATTCATGTATGAAATGGTGTCTTCAGAATAGAGCTCCCCAAGGTTTTAAATCTATAACATCAGAACTAACTCACTGTCACAAGATCTCACACCTCATTTTTATTTTGCATAACGCTAAGTCTCAGTTGACCTGCTTTTAATCCGTCTACAAACTCTCTTCCTTTCTTTCATTCCTTCTTTATCTATGTTGTTTAATTCTCTTTCTTTTTATCTTTTACTCTCCTCCTTAATGAGGTCAGAGATTTGTATCTAAGTCACAGCTTTCCTGCTAGTGAATCAGGCAGTGCTTCTCTCTGGGATAGTGGCATCAATGTGACTATACACATATTCTGCAAAATTCAAAATGCTTGTATATGTGAGAGAGGGGGAGAGTGTATGCATGAGTTGGTGTGTCCTGGTTTCAATGGCTATTTTAAGTCTGTGATTGATTAAAATATTTTTTAGCCAAATTTGGAGGGCAGGACTTTTATTGGGGTATATGGGTTATTTCATGTAATTATTTTCTCAGTGGTTAAGTGGTTTAACGAATAACATCCATGCAATATGATTGTATTTTCTTTTATTAAATGCTATTAAATGCTTCATAACCTAACGATTATGTTACATTGGAGAGATACAAGCCTTTGTATCGTATTTTCTGAGGGCAATATCATTTGACACTGTTCACACAATGCATTTTACAAATACATTTGTTTTCTTCCTCTTGACAATTTTATGTTCCCCCTTCATCATCCTTTATATATATTCAGTCTTATGGGCATACACCCAAAACTAAAAATTCTGTCATCATTTATTCACCCCTAATGTCAAGCGTTTATGACTTTCCTTTCTCTGTGGAACAAAAAAGATTTTTTTTAGAAATGTCTGGGTGCAATGTCCATACACTGGAAGTCATTGGGGTCCAATGTTGTTTGGTTATCAAAATTCAGCAAAATATCTTCTTCTGCGTTTTGCAGAAAAAAGAAAGTCATACAGATATTAAGACATGACGGTGAGTAAATGATGACTGATTTTTTATTTTTGGGTAAATTATCCCTTTACCACTTAGTACATAATGAGAACTTTACAATAAACTGCATTGTGCACATACAATGACCATGTATCTGGATCTATACTGTAGGTATTGATCTTGATGTTACATTAGTATTTCTTGTTGCTTATTGTAACAAACTTTGTTTTCAATATACTGTTATTCATGTAGACAACTGTTATATACTCTCTGCAAATTCTGCATTCCTACTGCTGTTGTTGTTATGTTTTTGTTTCTGGGTGATTCTGAGGAACTACTGCTAAAGCTGTTTTTAGAGTTGAGAGTAACCTGGATTCTTTACTAATATAGGCAACCAACCTTATCTGCCCCCAAATCTCATCACCTAAATTACATTGCAGCTTCTCTTCTTCACGTCTTCCCTCTCTATCCTTTTCTCTTTCACTCCATCTCTTTCCTACATTCACTCCATGTCCTATTTTTATGCCCACCGCTATTTTGGTCTAAACTGGAACAGCAAGATGACCTTCAAAAACTTGTTTCTGGAGGATAAGAACTTAGTGCTGAGAGAAAGAGAGAAAGAACAGAAATAGTTTGCTTGTCCCAGTGAGATGATTCCAGGAGGCTGTGAGAGGAATATAAATATATATTTAGTAGGTCGGACAGCAACTACAATATCTATTTACTTACTTAATTTACATCCTCAATAACTAGCCATCTCTCTCTGTGCATTTGTCCCCGCACACTTCCATGCCACTTTCACTATTCAAATGGGACAGACAGTAAAAAATACAGAGAAACTGCATACATAGAAGAAAAAATTTGACAGGGCAGAACAGAGTTATATACTGTATACATATATAACATACCAAGAGTTTCCTTTCTCTGTTCACACTGTTGTGTATATACCTGACTTCTAATCTTCAAAGTTAAAGGGATACTCTACCCAAAAATGAGAATTCTGTCATGAATTACTCACCCTCAAGTAGTTTCAAACCTGTATCAATTTCTTTGTTCTGATGAACACAAAGAAAGACATTTAGAAGAATGTTAGCATTAGTAAGCAATCTGGAGTAGTCAAAGGTGCCCTAGAACTGTTTGTTTGCCTAAATTCTTCAAAATATCTTCTTGTGTTTAGAAGAATAGAATAGAATGAGCTTTATTGGCCAAGTATGTTTCCACATACGAGGAATTTGTTATAGTGACAGAAGCTCCACAGTGCAACAGAAAGACAGCAACAGGACAAAACACAGATGACAAAAAAATAATAATATACAATAATATAGAAATAGGCAATGTAAAAAACAGCAAAAACACAATATACAATATAGACAATTATGTATGTACAGGTCTGATATGTGCAAATTTGGTGAATAAATAATGTAAAATAGAGTTGTGTGTTCCGCGTTTAATGTCAAGTGTTCATAAGATGGATTGCCTGAGGGAAGAAACTGTTCCTGTCTGGTCGTTCTGGTGCTCAGTGCTCTGTAGCGTCGACCAGACGGTAACAGTTCAAAAAGGGAGTGTGCTGGGTGTGAGGGGTCCAGAGTGATTTTACCAGCCCTTTTGCTCATTCTGGATGAGTACAGTTCTTGGAGAGTGGGGATGGTTGTACCAATGATACGCTCAGCAGTCCGGACTACCCTCCGTAGTCTTCTGAGATCAGATTTGGTAGCTGAGCTGAACCAGACAGTTATAGAAGTGCAGAGGATGGATTCGATGATGGCAGAGTAGAACGGTTTCAGCAACTCCTGTGGCAGGTTGAACTTCCTCAGCTGGCGAAGGAAGTGCAGCCTCTGCTGGGCCTTTTTAACAATAGAGTCAATGTGAGTGTCCCAGTTCAAATCCTGAGAAATTGTGGTGCCCAGGAATCTGAATGACTCCACTGCAGTCACAGTGCTGTTCGTGATGTGATGGTGAGTTTGGGGAGAACAGGGGGCTTTCTCCTGAAGTCCACGATCATCTCCACAGTTTTAAGTGTGTTAAGCTCCAGGTTGTTAAGACTGCACCAGACAGCCAGCTCCTTGACCACCTGTCTGTAAGCAGACTCATCACCGTCCTGAATGATGCCGATCAGTGTGGTGTCATCTGCAAACTTCAGGAGCTTGACAGAGGGGTCTTTAGATGTGCAATCATTCGTGTAAAGGGAGAAGAGCAGTGGGGAGAGAACACAGCCCTGAGGAGCTCCATTGCTGATGGTGCAGGTGTTGGATTTGAATTTACCAAGCTTTACTAACTGCTGCCTGTCTGTCAAGAAGCTGTTGATCCACTGACAGACAGAGGTGGGGACGGAGAACTGTGCCAGTTTATTCTGAAGGGTGTCCGTGATGATGGTGTTAAAAGCGGAGCTGAAGTCCACAAACAGGATCCTCGCATAGGTCCCTGGTCTGTCCAGATGCTGAAGGATGAAGTGCAGTCCCATGTTGACAGCATCATCCACACACCTGTTTGCTCTGTAGGCAAACTGCAGGGGGTCCAGTAAGGGACCAGTGATGTCCTTCAGATAGGCCAAAACCAGTCTTTCAAATGATTTCATGGCCACAGACGTTAGAGCCACAGGTCTGTAGTCATTAAGTCCAGTAATTTTGGGTTTCTTTGGGACTGGGATGATGGTGGAGCGTTTGAAGCATGAGGGTACTTCGCACAGCTCCAGTGATCTGTTGAAGATCTGTGTGAAGATGGGGGCCAGCTGGTCAGCACATGTTTTTAGGCAGGCTGGTGACACACCGTCTGGGCCTGGTGCTTTCCTTCTTTTGTTCTTTCTGAAGACCTGGCGCACATCTTCTTCAGTGATCTGAATTGTAGGTGTGGGGGAGAGGGGGGTTGCTGAAGGTGTAAATGGTTGTGTGGAGAGGTGTTCAGGGTGGGTGTGGGGTGTTTTTTCAAACCGGCAGTAAAACTTGTTCAAGTTGTCAGCTAGTTGTTGGTTCTCCAAAGTGCTGGGGGATGGTGTCTTGTAACTGGTGATATCTTTCAGACCTTTCCACACTGAAGCAGGATCACTGGAAGTGAATTTGTTCCTTAAATTGTCAGAATAATTCCTCTTTGCCCCTCTGATCTCCTTTTCCAGTGTGAATTTGGCCTGTTTATACAAGACTTTGTCCCCTTTCCTGTAAGCATCTTCTTTGGCCTGACGGAGCTGTCTGAGTTTTGCCGTGAACCACGGTTTGTCGTTGTTGTAAGTTAGATAAGACTAGGTAGGGATGCACATATCCTCACAGAAACTGATATATGAAGTTACAGTTTCTGTCAGCTCGTCCAGATCGGTGGCAACAGCTTCAAAAACAGTCCAATCAGTGAGAGAGAAACAGGCTTGTAACAGAACAAAAAATATATACAATAATTTTTCTACTATGGTAGTCAATGGTGCCCCATAAATCTTGTAAGTTGCTAACAATCATCCAAATATCTTTCAACCAAACAAAGAAATTTATACAGGTTTGGAACAACTTGAGGATTTTTGGGTGGTCTATCCCTTTAAAGACATGGTCGGACCATTGAGAACTGAAAGAAAAATTTAAAGTTGAAAAATGATCGTCCCTAAACAGAAAACATTATCTGGTAAGATTAGAAATACAGCGCATGATCTCAGTGATCACAGTTAAGCTGTTGAGAAAGCCTTACACAAACAAACACAGCTGCCAAAGGAAGAGTCTGTTCTCTGTGAAAATGAGGTTGAAACAGAGCACGTGCTTTTACCATGGTAAAATCAGAAGCATGAGAGAGAATGTTTTAAAACCCCTCCACTTTCCTGAATGGCAGATCTAATGGATGAAATGCAGGTGTTACTGGAGAGGAGAGATGCCATGCATCTGTCAGAACCAAATATTGCTTATTAGATTTAGATTCAATTTATTGTCATTGCACATGTACGAAGGTACAAGGCAACGAAATGTGACCTCTGCATTTAACCCATCCAGAGAGTAGTGAACACACGTACCCCCGGAGCAGTGGGCAGCTATCACTGCAGCGCCCGGGGAGCAAGTAGGGGTAAGGTGCCTTGCTCAAGGGCACCTCAGTTGTTACCCGCCGGCCCTGGGAATCGAACCGGCAACCTTCTGGTCACGAGTCCGACTCTCTAACCATTAGGCCACAACTGCCCCAGGCTAGCATTAATTCATTCACTTGCTGTAGAAAGATGCTATGTGAAAGTTCATGCTATTCTTTCTCTCTTTATCATTGTACTTTATGGTATATATTATTTTTAACATTATGCTAGCCTTATGTATTGTCCTTTAGTGTGTGGATGTGTAGGATCCTTTAGCAAAGTTGTATATGAGATTGAATGTGCTGTAGTGAGCAAAAAGCAACTCTATGTAAGCAGAGCTTCAACCAGTCTGTCCCCGCTACATCGGCCCCAATACACACATTGCTGCGCACTCAGTTCTTTCCCTTTGTCATCCACACGCTATTGTGGACTTATTCAAAAGTGGGGGACCAGGTAGGGATGGGAACCATAATTGGTGGGAGGGACAGAGGATTAGCCAGAGAGATTGCCCTGTACATAAAAAGGAAATTGAGTCACTGAGTCAGGAAGAAAGTGGATCTGTAATCTATGATCAGAAATCACTTTTTATCTTCTGGCGATTTATCATGACATGCAATTATGTGCATCAGAAGAAAACTTGTGCATACTTATGAAGCCTGGAATGTCTGTGTTATGTGATCTTTATGAGATCATGGTGAGAGTGCTCACAGGGGTTCACCATTCTATTGAGGGATAATGCTATGAATACTTATCTGGCATACATACAACATGTTTTCAGTAGTTACGTAAATGCCATAAGACATTGTCCATTGCAAGAATGTGTTTTAAAGGCAACATGCTAAACCAATGTTCATTGTCTGTACCAGTAAGAATCGAAATGCCCCAAAACAGCCCAATTAAACGATAAGATAATTGACAGGAGCATAGTAGCCCATGTATCTAGAAAAATAGCCTAGCTACAGATAGCTATAGGCCTACATGAAAGCTAGAGGTTCTTATTTCATATCTGACTTACATCATGATGACAAACAAAGTGTTGCTTCACCTCAATTGGTAAAGCATAGCAACCCCGAAAGGTCAATGGGCTTGATCCCATGGGAACACAGACTGTATACAAATCTATAGAGTATGCATTGTACGTCACGTTGGATAAAAGCGCCTGCCAAATGCACAAATATAAAATATCCATCCGCAGTCAGGCAAGTAGCCGCATCTCTTTGACTCATTGGGCGCAATTGTTTAGAAACACCTATGGAAATTGTTGGCACTGGCACTGTATCGAGAGGAACGATCGAGTGCATCGAAATGAATTCACTCGGCGTAGACCGTACGTGGGCGCGTAAATGCGTGTAACATACAATTAATATGTGTCTCACTCGCTCCTGCTGTATCTCGCGTGTAGGCGCTCGAGCTGTGTATGTGCGCGACGATGCTACTGGAGTAAATCCCCCCAACCCCCTCGATCATTCATTCTTTCTATTAGTCGGACTAAAGAAAGACAGGAGGGTCGGGCGTTGTGGGACTAAACACACACGCACGAGGTCGCGTGGACACCAAGGCTACAATTTAAAAGACTTTTCAAGAAAACGGATTTAACGGTTTTATCTTGGCGTGGTTACCTGAGCTCACCGTCACGCGACGGATTCGCTTTATGTTTCATAACCGCCCGCGCTGCACGGGCAGGAAAACACATTTAAGGATGCCGATTTAACGGAAGAGGGGGATTTTAAAACGGGACTAACGAGGGAAAAGGAGAAACATCTATGTGATCCGACTCTGCCTTTCTTCTTCGTCCAAGAAAAATCCGATTCATTTTGATTTGAAAATACAGCCACGCCATTGGTAAGTCTGCTCATAACGGGCTGCTGATATAAGGATCAAGCTTTAGTCATCACTGTTTAATAATGGCGACCACGCGTTATGTTTGTGGTTATAGGGAAATGGTATGGTAATATAGCACGGTGGTATAGTACAGTTAGCTCACACGTATCTGTGGATGACCAATGCTGCTCGCCTATTGTCTCGGCGTGTGTCTGTAAATCCACACCGCTTTCATAAACTCCTGCCTTGAGTCTCATCACATGTGAGCTTTCCACCCAAACATCACGGTTCATCACACTGATGTGAGTTCATCACACTGATTTGTGAACTGAAAATATCCGTCGTTTATAAATGCGAGGCTAGGCGATTTTGCTCGCATCTTGTGCTTCTTACGTGCCATCTGCTGTTATTTTGATTTGTCATAGGCGGTTGAGTGGGATGTATGGCCCGAATGGCAGTCTGAAGCCAAGACTAGAGAACAACCTCACCAAAATATTGCCAAATTCTGAAGGGGAGGACATGTAGCTAGTAAACCTTACTCTATTTGGTTAATTGTACTGTACCAGCTTCAATGTTTTGGACGGCTGTCCTTTGGAGAATGTGACGTTTAATGGTTGAATTAAATTGGACATGGCAGAGGCTCCTATTGCATGTTGTATAAATGAACTGATAGGATGAGATCAGAGGATTTGATTACAAAATCGCAGAATGCGGAGGAGGATTGAAGAGCACACGGGGCAATTGATTGTTATTAAACTTCTCTATGATTGACCTCCATGCAAAATGTCAAGATTGAATGAGTAAAAGAGTTTTTAAGATTTTTGACAGAAGATTTGTCAGAAGGTTTTATCCAATATGGCTTAAAGTGCGTTCAAGGTATATATTTCATCAGTATGTGTATTTCCTAGGAATTGAAGCCACAACATTTGAGCTGGTAATGCATTGCTCTACCAGTTAAGCTACAGGTAGGTACAATACAGAATTTAAAACTATAAGTACCCATTTGTCGCTAGGATGTTCTGCAAACATAGGTCTTCAAGTGGTTTCTTGCACCTCTCTCTCTTTTCTTCATGTTGTCTTACTCGCTGACATATTTCAGCATCTCATTTATTAGCTCATCATTAGATATGTCCACAATTGTCTGTTGGACATTATTGAAATGACTGAGACCTGGAGAGGCCGAATAAAGGATAAATAGATGGTTGGATTAATATTAGCTGACAGATGGACAGACAGATCTGCTCAAATGCACTGATGAATCATTGGCTGGATAGCTGCATTTGCCGGCTTGATGACTGGATGAGAGCTAAATGGATGGGTGCATCGGTGTAGAGTTGAGAGGAATGCGACAGTGGCCCCCCCAATTGCTGACGGTCTAAATCCCCCCCAGACTATCCACTATGTATGTTGCTGTCAGTGAGACTACTACTATTGTCCTGCTGCTCTGGCTGCTGTGTTTCTGTAAGCCAAGTCATCATTATCACTGCCGGTGTTTTTGTTTCTCTTAACGCCTCTACATTCCTGCCCACTATCACTCTCTGTCATTGTGACCAGAGCACAGGCATTATACATGGGCACAGTGATATGATCTTTATCAGCGTTTAGGGTTAGCGTGGGTCAGCAGGGTTAGAATCAGTTCCAAAAATTCAGACTTGTGTAGAACTTAAATTGGGTTTAGATTTGCCCAGCTTGTTATGTTATTATGCCAAAGGAAATATTTTAAATATTCAACATGTATATGTTACTAAAATGGTGTTGGGCACCTTGTGTTGGACCAGGGTGAAGGTGAGGCTTTTATCTAATGTAAAGTCAGCTGGGAAGCTGCCTAAAAGTCTTTTAGCAGCTCAGTTTGCTTGGAGGAAATGCCTTTAAGTGATACATGACACAAAACTTTATGTCTGTGTCAGGAATATATGAGTCTTGATCTGGTTTATGTTGTACTAATAAGCATTTTAACTCTATTTAAAGTTGCAAGGGTATGCTGTGGTGAAGTTTTCAAGTCCAGTTGAACGGAATGGGATTTCAGATCCTTTGGATCTCTGGTGTAACATTCTTGTTAGGTTCACTTAGGGCTGTGCAATTAATCGAAAAATTAATTGTAATTGTCAATTTTGGCTTCAACAATTACAAAAACAAAATAATCGAGGTAAAACTATTATTGTGCCACATTCCATTTTGCAAGGATCCTCTCTTTTCTCGTGGTATAAATCCACAGCGCACCCCCTTCCTTACAGTGGTTCAGATCAGCTGTGCTATTTCTTTACATTTATTTTTCAGTTGAATTCAGTTTAAAAGCAAAGTTATTTATTTTCTATGTTGTTTTAAAAGTTAATGAGTAATCGTGTTAAATAATCGGAATCTCAATATTGGCCAAAATAATCGTGATTATGTTTTTTGTCATAATCGAGCAGCCCTAGGTTCACTACAAAACAAGAGTACATCTCAGGGCTCCAGACTAACTTTTTTTACTAGGAGCACTGTAGCCCCTGACTGAAATTTTTAGGAGCGCAAGCAGAAAATTTAGAGGCCCACTTTAAATCAGCTTGCAATGCAATTATTGACATTTTCCCCCCAAACAGCTGTATTACTGACACATATTTTGATAATAAATAGTCATAACACACAGAAATGACAATGTGCAGTTTTATTTTCATTTCAGAGCGATATATATACTCAATACCGGGTCATACGGAATCCGCAGACTTTTTTGTTAATTCTGTGCTAAAAATTTTGGAAAAATCTGAAGAATTATGTGGAACAATTTTAAATGTGGTTACATTTGTACTGAAATGTAAATATGTGTTAAAATTGTTTTAAAATACTACCTGTGTCTATGCATTTAACTGCAGGTGACAGTGGTTTGGTTCTGCTCATCATTTAAAAAGAGGCAGAGCTGACAGAGAAGCTTTAAGTGCCAAGTAAAGAGACTGTTTAAACTCTGAATAAACCAGACCAAATTAGTACTGAATTCATGTGAACCAACAGAAAATGTGCATGTCATTTTGTATGAAAAAGTATATATTTTATTGTTTATAGTGTTAAAGCAAAATGAAAGGGCTCGTCTTAATACGCTCTTATGATGATATTATTGTGTATTAAAGACACTTTTATCATGTTCACAACACAATGTAAAGATAACTTCACATTAACCTAACAAGACAGGGTTTTTCCTGGCTCAAAATGAGGCGGAGGTGGTGCCATCCTTAAGGCCCGTTCAGATTGCCCACGAATATTCTGTGCGAATGTTCATTGCGATAACGTTCTAGAACAAAAACAATAGATTCTTATGTAGCCTTTCATATAGACCGCGAATATCCGCGCGGCAAAAATGCGAAGGTTGTTTTTTCGTCTAGTGCGACGAATCTTTCCCCATTCTCAAAGCGAAGAAACGGACCGTCCAATAAGAATCGAGCATTTTTCGTCACGAGCCTAGAGCCACTGAGGGCACGCGGGGGCGCTAAAGGCTGAGAAAGCTGTTGTGAGAGAATGGATGTCGAGTTGTTACTGTCGTTGGTGTCAGAACAGACAGAACTTTTTGAAAAAAGTCACAGCGACTACAAAAACCAGGACAAAAAATAAGTTCTGTGGCATAATTTGAGGTGGCATTCAAATATATGAACTATATATAAACTAATATATATATATATATATATATAATCTTTCATATGAATACAATTCACATGTTATGTTGTAGTATGGGATATTACAAATATATTGGCGGTACCGGTAAAAGTCATCAAATCCAATCAGTTTCTTCAAATTTCTTTTTCTTTATGTACAATAACTAAGCAGTTTTGCTTGTAGGTAGAAAGCACAGGCACATGTAAACAAACATCAAGTCAAGTATACACACATTTTACAACTGTTTAAATAGTACAGCTGCAATGCAAATGCCATTTGGTAACTAATTAACCCCCAGACCATCGTCCTGAAGTAACGATGAAAACGATCGTGGTACAGCTTTAACTCCTGGATCAATCTATTAAACTCCCCGTGCTCTTCTCTCTTCTCAAAAATCGGGTGAACCCAATATCGTCTTTTTCACTTCCTTTGCTTATTCAGGCAAAAAATAATAAACTCATCTTCGCTGCTGCTGCTGGAGAAATCTATTTCTTGTTCTGCTGTTTTAAGTACGTAAAGCAAACAGTACTAGTAGCCTGTATTGCTATGTGCTAAGCTTTAAGCTTTTCTTCTTCTCAGCAGCCGAAGCCTGAATAGAGGTTGAGCGCCACCTAATGTTTAGGCGTGAAATGTATTCTCCATCAGCGCCATCTACCGTGCGGGCGTCAAATAGAAGCGAACATTCGTTTCGTCATTAATATGAAAACTTGGTTCGTCGGGTATTCGTTTCGCTTTTTCGCATCTGACGCAGGTGAAGGCCTACAGTACCTTTTAAGTGACTTAACCAAACACTTTACATATTAAAATATAAAAATTAGATGAAAATGACATTTATTAAGTTATATAAAACATTACTTTTATTCAACCAAACAGAAATGTTTTTAAATCAAATAAAGTTTTTTATCCTTTTCAACTAACTTTTCAGCCCACAATAGCCAACTAAATTAACCAGTCTTACTAAATTTGCAAAGCTGAATGATTCGCTGATTTAAAAAAAAAGTATGTATGCGACGTTAATTTAAAGGTACAGTGCGGGATGTTTTGTATGATCTATTAACAGAAATGCAATATAACATACAAAACTGTGTCTTTAGATGTGTATAAAAACCTTACGTAATGAAAAGTTATGTTTTTATTACCTTAGAATAAACCAGTTGTATCTACATAGGGAGCGGGCCTATCTACATCGAATTTGTTATGTTGCGCAGCCATGTTTTGTACAGTAAGCTCTAACGGACAAACAGCTCTACAGACCGCGTTTCGTATATGTTGGTCTTCGTGTGTGTTTTTAGACGCAGCTTGCGTCATCACTGAGTTGAAGACGCACAAAGTAGTAAGTCGTAGTACGGAGAGGAGGAGGAGTAGTCGTCGTCTAGCTGAAGCAATTGATTGTTCCGTCTTAGAAGTTTTGATAAAATGGAGGACCATGCGTATTGTGCACAAGAGCTGACAGAGCGTGAATCTCCGTCGTCAAAGAAGCGCAAACGTGATGCTGCCAGACGAATTAGAGACAAACGGCGGCAGAAATCCAGGATAAACATCGGTGTATCTATTACCAGATGGAAGGCACTGTTGAAAGACAAATGTTTTCAAGGCGACGCCGAAGTTGCCTGTTTTCTGCTAGACTGGTAAGATAATTCAACATTTTCTATGTTTCCACATTTTCAATGTTTACCAAACAACTGTTTTGTTGAAATGGTAACGTTAGCATTTTATACAAATGGCCATAACCTCCGAATAATAATGTTTTTCCGTCCCTGCGGTACGTACTCCAGTTGTTCCTGACTTTACAAAGGTGGAGACAAACGTCTACTAACTTACACCTAACTGCCTATGTCGCTGTCAGATCAAACGCTTTGAACAGCGTTGCTATTTACGATTAGCTAACTTTAGTTACTTCACTACTCTCAGCGTGTACTAGATAGCACGCAAGAAATATATCTAATTATAGAATTGTAACAGTAACTTTCGCAATAGAATACATGTTAAAAGATTAATTACGTTAATATATTGCCTTACCTGCTTGTATCACTACTATCCGCTGTCTCAGTAGACGACATCTTTTTTTACTGTTGCGGCCACCGTTGTAATTCGAAAGGGAGGGGTGGGCAAATGACTCAGAGATTCGTTGCAAAACTATAATACAAAGCTAGTGGCCGCTGATTTTCAAGAACTGCGCCTTTAAGAAACCTTTTAAAAACTGAACGTACTTGGATGCAAAACAAACAATATTCACATGAAAAGCCATGAAACACACAGCTAGGGCTGTCACGATTATGAAATTTGATTGACGATTAATTGTCTGATAAATCATTGCGATTATGACGATTAATTGTCTGTTTTAGGGCTTTGACGATTATGACGATTAATTGTCTGTTTTTGAGCTTTGACATTTAATTCTCATAGATTTTTGATTTGTTCTGAATACAAGACTATGTTTTTTTTCTTGGAAATACATAGGAAAAAATTGGGTCATCATATATTTAAGGTTTAGGCTTTTACCTGTCAATGATACAACCACCAAATACTTGTAAATTAAGTAAATTGATCAGGTGTGAATTGAAGCCACCATTAAAATACTATCAGTCATAGAAAAGCTTCTAGTCTGTTTTTTTCTCACTTGCAAGACTACAATAAAATTTTACTTGTGTGTTAATGAAATTTTGGTAGACTGGTTTTCACACTGAGATTTGCTTAAATATTAAATTGTACTGCATTTGTATATGTTTTTTTTTTTTTTAAGTGATTGTGTTGTGGTGGTAGATTTTACAAGTATTACCATGCTTTAGTAACAATATATACACTAAAATATGCAATATGCAGATGCACTACAGCTCCCCCTAGTGTCTTCTATAGAGATGTGCAATAATTGTGATGATCTGAAACCATCGCGATGAGGTCAAACAATCGCGATGAGACGATTATTTAATAATCGTGACAGCCCTACACACAGCTAATACAGCTCCTATTAGCTCTTGTACTGCAACTCTTCACTGGGCTGATAATGAAACAGCGCCTCCTTTGTGGCGTAATGCCACAACTGCAGTTACTAATGACAGTCTGTTGACAGAATACACGCAGTGTTTTTTGTGAAGACACCCAACATAATTTTGGCGAGAGACTCCCCCCTTCTCACACACATAGGCCTACACTGGTGGGCTTGCGATCTACTCGTCTTTTCACATGAGATATAACAACTAGAAAAAAATCCAAACAGTTGCCAATCTCCCTTTCGAATTTCCACTTCTAGGGCTCTGTCCTTCTATGTGAGCAAGGCACCTTGGTGTGATTGATATTCGTCCAAAGTTTCAGTTGCATAAGCTGTAGTTTACAGATGATATTTATTTATATTATATGTCGTCAGGAGCCGTGCGTATTACTTTTGTATTGCTTTATATATGCTTTTTGAACTTTCTTTTTTTATGAAAGCTCTTAATAACTCTTAATTACTCATCTTTAAATAAAGATGTTTAATTACGACTTGGAGCATTGGGATCGCGAGACGAGGGAAATGTACTTATTTTTTTATGAAAATCTCAAATTCGACCAAAATCCATAGGCTCCATAGGTGTCATGTGCACTTGAAAAACTTGCGCAGGCCGAAAGACTGCAGAAATAAATTTAGACCAGCAAATTGTGGCTGGTGTGACAATTATTGTCTTTTTTCATGTCAGAGTGTGCCAGAATGCATAATTTACATGTTATAATAAAAAACTATTCTAGACCTATTGCACCTCACCCAACAAAGCACCCACCACGACAACAAGATGACAACATCTTTGTTCTGTGTCAGCCATTCGCAACCTCACCGCTCGATGGCGCTAAATATCATACACCGGACCTTTAAAGCATTTTTGTTTGTAGTGTTGATGATGGTTGCTTGAGGCTTACTGATGGAAATAAGTGTTCATGAGACAAACAAAAGTTGGGAGACATTGTGCTAAGAAAATAAGTCTGTGCCTTCATTACACGACTGTCACGCTACCACATTTGTTGCACTGCTCACATTACACAACAATCTTTCTTCGGTCATGTTGTGTTGTTTTAGCAGTGCATAATTAACTAGCCTATATGACAAATAAGTATAAAATGGCTATATATATTATATGCCAATATTTTCTGTCTGTGACAGAAAAGTGCAATTATGGATGAACAACAAGTGACCGAAGCACAGATTTGGCAATAAAAAAAAAAGGTCGAATGAGGACATGGCCTGAGGGATTGTTTTGCCTCTCATGGCTTTTGTTCTTCATTCACCAATGAGTAAAAGTACTGGGATCTGATCAGTTATAAAATCTTCACCTGTCTTGTCTACACTTGCTGGTTTAGTCAGAAAAGCAACGGTTCTATCTCAAACACTTCATGAGTGAACTGTATGTCTGCATGAAAGGACTTGATCATGGAGTCTGTTTAAAGATGTTTTCCAGGCGTTGAGCTGTAGATGCATTTGACTACACCCAAATGAGGCTCTCTTGTCTCTTTATTAATGGATCGGAACGGCTCTATCGAGTACATTATAATTTAAGTTAGAATGAAATGTGATCAGCCTGGCTTATGAGAATGCTCCTATAGAGGCATGTAATAAGCAAACTAAATAGCATTTTCTCTCTGCAAGGTAGTCATTACATTGCCATGCATTTTTTTATTTGTTACCACATCAACAGCAGGGTTTAATCATGTTGCAGATGCTACTTTTCTTCAAAGCAGGTCCATCAGACAGAAGATTTACAGTATGAGTTGCTGCTAACTTAAATGAAAAAGCACATTATAGTGCATCCTACATCTGTGTCCACACTGTCCTAGGGAGGCAGAGCTTTATTAATGCGAGTCTTCTGGACCTGTTGAGGACACTATATATAGACCTGAACTAACTTCACCTTTCTTGTGCTGCTTGCTTGAGAGTTCATAGATCTGAACTGCTGCCTTTTATGTGAAGGTGATGTTAAATTTCAACGACACACCCGCATCTGCCATGTTAATTATGCAATGAATGAACGATACGCTCCCTGTTGACAAAATTTCATCCACTGGTTGTAAAAATAAAAGTGACATTTAGTGGATAGTAGTAGCAATAATATTCACGTTAATGAATGTTCAGTGCTTGCGGAAATATGAAAGAAAAAAATAGATTCACAGCTTTTGAGACTCGATATTGAATCGACCGCATTTTAAAAAACGATTAATCGATTTTTCGATTTTTTTTTGCCCAGCCCTACACACAGGGCTCTAGACTGCGACTAAATGGTCGCATTTTGCGACTATTTTTCCTGCCAGTACGACAAGTTTTTCTTAATGGTTGCACCAGTGCGACTGCCAAACTGATCAATATATAATTTTTGAGTATTATAAATTTAATGCGCATAAGTGTTATATTGTGCAAGCGGTGCATTCAGTCACTCATTTTTGTCTCCCCTCCTTCAACCATTCACTTATCAGTGCCCCCGCCCCCAAAGACGTGATTCGCGGGTAAGAGGCGAAGGACCGAAAGAGCAGACGAGTGAAGCGCTCAATCTTGCAACTGAAATAAATATGCAGAATACAAGAATTTCCCCGGCTAATGTACAAAACGGCAAAGTTAACGAAATGTGTTGCGTGTGAAGCTAATGCTATCAAATTAAGGGCTGGTGCCACCAACTGAATAACTTGGTAGCACCAGTGCCACCTCTCTCAAGTGTTAGTCTAGAGCCCTGCCTACACAATGTGCTAATATATTTAGCAAAATTTATGCAAATATAGTTGCTGTTGTCTGTCCTGCTAAAATCCATTCAAATAGGTTGACAGCACGGATTTGTTTGGAACTATTGAGCACTCCATGAACCACGTGACCACACGGCGGCGAGATCGAGTGTTGTAACTGTGTTTTTCAACGGCTCTGCTCGCGGGAATAGTTCACGTTAGTGAAGCGAAAAACGTCACGGGGAGTGTCTTCACACATCCGGCTGTGTCAAACATAAGGCGTCAATGAGCTCTTCGCACTAATTTTTTCAACTTGCGCGGAAGACGCAATTCCGCGAATGCTGGCCAATTCGTGTTGCGTCTATTCGTGTCTTTGCATTGATCTTCTTTGTAATAATTTATTCGCGCAAAACGCTTGGTTTGCATTTGGTGTGAACGCAGCATAAGAGACCAAACTATAATATTTTGTTTGGGCTCAAGAGGACACAAGGACGCAGCCTTCCGAAACGAGACATAGCTATTGAGAAACTGAGAGCATAAGAATCGCACGATATATCGCCCAGCCCTAATTCAATGATTTAAAGAAAAAAAAACATCCAAGTAGGGCTGTCACGATTCTGAAATTTTGCTGACGATTAATTATCTAGTAAATCATTGCGGTTATGACGATTAATTGTCTGTTTTAGAGCTTTGGCATTTAATTCTCATACATTTTTTATTCAGCTTTGAAACTACCATATTGTTCTGAATATAAGACTGTATTATATTATAAGACTATAGACTCAGTTTTTTTCTTGGAAATACATCGGAAAATATTGGTTCATCATATATTTAAGGTTTAGGCTTTTACCTGTCAATAATACAACTGCCAAATACTTGTAAGTTGATCAGGAGTTAATTGAAGCCACCATTAAAATGCTATCGTCATAGAAATGCTTCTAGTCTTTTTTTTCTCACTTACAAGACTACAATAAAATTGGACTTCTATGTTATTGAAATTTTGGTGGACTGGTTTTCACACTGAGATTAGCTTAAATAATATTAAATTGTACTGCAGGTTATTTTTATGGTATATGCTTTAGTTTTTATTGTGTTGTGGTGGTACATTTGACAAGTATTACCATGCTTTAGTTACAATATATACACTAAAATATGTAATATGCAGGCACCACAGCTCCCCCTAGTGTCTTCTATAGAGATGTGCAATAATTGCGATGATCTGAAACCATAGTGATGAGGACAAACAATCGCGATGATGAGACGATTATTTAATAATCGTGACAGCCCTACATTCAAGCAATTCTAACTGCCAACCATTTCAGTTCACGTCTCTCCTCCAAACTCCGCCCACAAAAAGCTGACTGTCACTGTTCTCTCAGAAGGTGCACTCGTGGCCGTGATGCACAGAACATCCTTTGACAAGTTGTTAGGGCTGCAGCTATCGATTATTTTAGTAATCGAGTATTCTACTGATTTTCCATCGATTAATCGGGTATTCGGATAATAAGTACTTCTTCTTTATTAAAGAGCAACTCTAAATATACAAGAGAAAATAAGACAGGTCTCTTAAATGAACAACTAATTTGTTTCCTTTTTAGAAAAAATTACATATTTATTGCTGAAATTGCATACATTAATATCTGTGAAAACTAAGCCCATTTAGTACATTCCATTGCCATATTACATTCAAAATGCAATATAGGCCTAATACAAATGTATAAATAAGAAACATTAATAAAAATAGAAAGAATATGCATGAATATGCTTCAGCTTATGCATGATGCATTTAGTTTATCTAAATTAGTTTTAGTATATTTTTTACTATTAAATAGTAATATATTTGTCCACATAAAAATACAGAGTTAACCAGACTTTTATTTTGGCAGGTCGTCGGAAGACGCTTATTTTTTAGTGTGTCAGCTTCACTCAGTAAAATGTTCTGAAATAAACTCTCAGAACAACTCTGGAGATGAAGTTCATGTCCTCATGAAGCGCAGACGCAGACAAATTCATGAGCATCACGCGTGTAGCACGTTAAACTGTGCAGTTCATTCACTCAGACACTCAGAACAGAGAGTTGACATGTGTAAATAACAGGATTTGGCATCCACTAGTCCGAATCTAGTTTTATGGACTCCATGCAGCCGGAAAACAAGTTTCACTCGCAAAATAGACTAAAACTAAGTAAAATAGCAGTTCACCATTTCAATAAGCTATCACTTATTTATCAGCATGAGAAATAAGTGTGAGCGTGTGAACAGACTAAAATGCGTGTGTCTCACGGTGAATGCGTGAGACTTGAGAGCCCTGTAACATGTACAGAGTTTAGCGGGCTGTGTGTTAGTAATAACGGTCCGTGGGGAAACGCAGTGCTCCGTGTGTACTGTAGTTAAATGGATTAAACGAGGCTTTTTTTGTATTCGAATTACTTGAGTTACTCGTGGAATCGTTTCAGTTGTTTAGTATATGGAATTATGTGCACGCGTCCACTGTATGATGTCAAAGTATGTTGAGCACGACAGGGCTACTGTCAGACTGCTAGCTCCAGTCTGAAGTACACAAGTTACCGACCGGTAAAGACGCTTTCATTCAGAAATGTACTCCGGCGCGGCAAGTTCTGACACTTTAAAATGCTCCACACACTGCCGACATGTTTGCTGCATTAATAAAGCGTGTCTCTCTCTCTCTCTCTCTCTCTCTCTCTCTCTCTCTCTCTCCTCCCTCTCTCTGCGCTTGTTGCTGCTTGTTCATATCACACGTTATGTACGGTAAAATTTATTTGGCCATTTCACATTTTCGGTTGCCGAACATTCGGTGCATCTCTACCTATAAGTAATGTAAACTAATTCTGTGGCTCACGTTTTTAAAACATTTTAATATGGTGATGTGAGCCGAGCTTAACAGCGATCCGTCAGGCCGCCATGTGTGAACTTAAAATATTTAAACAAGCTTGCGAACTGACTGAACAAATATTTAGGGACACATACAAATTATTTTTTAAATATTTTTTGTATATTATAAAGCCAATACAGATGAAGTGAAGAAGCGTTAAATAAGACAAGACAATTCTAACCCTGTGGTGATAAAGTTTTTTGTTCTTATGAAAAATATGAATATTCTCATAGCATTTTTAATTTTCAAATAATTATTGCGGATCGAATATTCGAACATTCGTGCACATCCATACTTTCTACAAAGTCTTACAAAAATTGTAGCAGCCTACTTATGTAGCACCTTGTAACCATTTTGTGTGCAGTATGCATCAGATGGTTCCCAGACGTGTGTGTGTGCAAGGCTCAGACCGTCAAGAGATTTGTAACTTGCCTTTGATAACAGGCATTGAGGCAAAAACATTCTCTTAAAATTGTTAATGGTTTATGTTAAACACTTACCAGTCAGTTGCAGGAATATGACCATGCCATGTCTGTCTGAATCTAATGAACATTTAGATTTTTAAAACAGGCTACCGGTTTTACATCAGATAGGGGAAGCTCTGTTTCTAAAATAGCCCACTCCAGGTTCCTCCAGGGGAAGGTGTCCCTGTGTGTACTGTAGTGTAGTGCAAGCACTTTGCGAAACGCTAATTGACAGCATCCCACCAACAATCAATGTCAACTGTAATGTCTCTCCCATTTCACACTACTATCAAATTTAAGACTAAAACGACTGTGTGGGGTTCAACACAATCTTCAGATCACATGTTGGCACAGACATCAGTGGGTTGTAAGCATCTCATCTGCTCTTGATTTACCTGTTCGGGCAACAAGAGGAATTTATCCGTTTCTACTGAGCTGTGTTAATGTGCTCAGCCTAACCAGGTCAGTGTTTGTGTGAAGCAGACTAATCTTTTTACTGCCCATCTGAATGTGCAGATACGTGGTGTGGTTTGTGTTATACCGGTTCTCTTCTTACTGACCCTGTGACCTCACCATGGTGCAAAATGGAGAGAGTTGGGATAAATAGATAGCTAAGTGGAAGAGAATCTGGTGCTACATGATTGATAAATAGTTTGCATATTTTTAAAAAGAACATCAAAAGTTAATTCTACAACATTAACAGACATTACTTGACTTCTGAAGAAATGAAATTATTAATTGTATTGTTTGTTTCTATATCATTGAAAATAAGAATAACATTGTTCATAGGGCTGTCACGATTATGAAATTTGGCTGACGATTAATTGTCTAATAAATAATTGCGATTATGGCGATTAATTGTCTGTTTTAGAGCTTTGACTTTTAAGCCCATTGCACATTGAGTCCGAAATTTGCGTCCAAAATTTCTGCACGTTAAAAAATAAATACGACCTCACGTTGTGTCAATCACATTTACACACTGCCTCCGAGATTTTTGTCCGTCATAGAAAAATTCGGACCGGGTTCGATTTTCTGCGTTTTTTGCATCCGTCAAGCATTTTGAGTGGCCTTTTTAACCATTCAGAAACACAGTACAAACGAGAGCCAAATACGAAAAAACGCATACGACAATTTCGGACTGTTTGTGCAAAGACCTTTAATTCTCATTATTTATTCAGCTTTGAAACGACCATATTGTTCTGAATATAAAGACTATGTTCTTTTTCTTGGAAATACATAGGAAAAAATTGGGTCATCATACTTAAAGTTTAGGCTTTTACCTGTCAATAATACAACCGCCAAATACTTGTAAATTGGTCAGGAGTGCATTGAAGCCACCATTAAAATGCTATCAGTCATAGAAAAGCTTCTAGTCTGTTTTTTTCTCACTTGCAGGACTACAATAAAAGTTTACTTCTATGTTAATGAGATTTTGGTAGACTGGTTTTCACACTGAAATAATATTAAATTGTACTGCAGGTTATTTTTATGGAATATGCTTTAGTTTTTTTAAAGTGATTGTGTTGTGGTGGTACATTTTACAAGTATTACCATGCTTTAGTTACAACATATACAATAAAATATGAAATATGCAGATGCAGTACAGCTCCCCCTAGTGTCTTCTATAGAGATGTGCAGTAATTGCGATGATCTGAAACCATGGCGATGAGGTCAAACAATCGCGATGAGACGATTAATTAATAATGAATTAATTAGCCCTAATTGTTCATGTGGTCACTTCCTGTCTAGAGAGAGCCAGACCTTATGCAGACAAATCAAACACTAGGATTGGACAGACTCCTTTACTAAGCGAATGTTAAAGTCCCAGTGAAATTAAAAATGGCAATTCTTTTTTTTTCATGAAATATTGCAGCGTTTATAGTAAATAGCTTGTACTAGGGCTGAACGATTAATCGAAATCGAATCGCAATCACGATGTGAGACGTTGCGATTTGCTAATCGCAAGAGGCTGCGATGTGGAAGTGATGTGAAAAATAGGAAACGCGTCTGTTCCAAGCCCGCTTCGAGTGGTATTCTTGCTTACCACCTGAGTGAGCGCACCTCCGTTATGCCTAATCAGCACTGCCCTAGCCAACTGCGTAAACGTCCGACATTAAAAAAACAAACAAACAGAAGGCAGGAGAGAGAGAGAGTGTGTTATTATGGCATCTGCAGAGTCAGATCGATCATATTAGGCAAATAAATACCAAAGAACCGTCCAATTCAGAAGCATGTGTCATTCTCGCGCATCTGTGCCCCACGTTGCGCGTCTCCCGCATCTCGCGGACGAGCCGTTTAAACTTGACGCGCACACACAGCCTGTTTCGTAATGACATTTATAGTACTCGAGTCCGGCTCCACACGGGCATCTGGCAATATGGACGAGGCTTGACGCACGCGCGCACCCTGTGTCAACTCACGCCTAGCTCCGCGTTTCAAACAAATGTAAATTCTATCTAACTATTTTGCTAATTTCACTTGGATGAAATTAAACATTCAGCACATTTTCTACTTGTTTTAAAAAATCCCACATACTTAAAAAATAATAAATCAGCCTATGTAACCTATGAACTATTTTAATAATTCACTAACACAATAGAAAATGTTATGGATTTAAGGGTTACAATGGAAGTTGTATTTGTTTTAATGGAAACTGTAATAGTGTACACTGGTATTTGGATTCTATTGGTGTGATGTAATCTGGAAGTTGGGAACCAATTGAACAACAGTAAGCCCTATTTGAATAATGCCCAAAACACACTAC
The DNA here is from genome assembly GCF_024868665.1 of Triplophysa rosa. Classification (NCBI taxonomy): domain Eukaryota; kingdom Metazoa; phylum Chordata; class Actinopteri; order Cypriniformes; family Nemacheilidae; genus Triplophysa; species Triplophysa rosa. The sequence continues at coordinate 19,033,333 of NC_079891.1, read as the reverse complement.
AAAAATGAATTTTGTAATGGTTTTAATGGAAACAATTAGAATTTCTGTTATGTTTTTTTTTTTGTTTTCTTTCAGCAGGGTAACTATACCCATACTGTGCTCCACACAACAATATTGAGCTGAAGCTTGAATTAGAAAAGTTAAAATCGCAAATCAAATCGCAATCGCAATGTCTGTCAAAAATATTGTAATTAGATATTTTCCCCAAATCGCACAGCCCTAGCTTGTACCCTCATAATCTTCAGTTAAAATCTGAAATGCACTTCTGCCCTGAAATGATTATCCATCTGAAATGACGTAAATTGGAGCATCCGTTAACTCCTCCCCTTCAACTGTCAGTCTGCTGCCAGTTTCATTTAAAAATCAATGCAACAGCTGTTTTAAGGCCCGACTCACATTTCGCATCTTTTCCATGCGCATATTCGTTATTTTAAATGTAGACGCGCGGAAATAGGGGGCGACGTGGTTGCGATGCTCATGCGGTGTGACACGCTCTTTTTTTCAGGCGCGTCGGCGCCGCATCGAGATGAAAACATCTCAACTTTTCAGAAAGCCGCAAGCGCACCGCAGGTCATGTGACAAGAACCAACCGGCCAATATAGACAAGCTCAATGAAGATGGACACACAGATGATCACAGCATAACTAAATCTAGTAGCAGAGTTATTACAAGGTATTTTCAGTGCATATAATCATATATTCTTTGTTTATACCTCAACGGCTATCATGGCCCATGGTTGCTTAGTGACGACAGATGCCAGGAGAGCGCAAAGTCCAGGCGCTTTGGAAAAAAGGAGAACGCAGTGTAGCTCGCGTTTTCCACGCGGATTTAGGCGCGAAATGTGAATCGGGCCTTACACATCCAATCAATTCGCAGTTAAAAACGCAAGCCACGGCCACTAATTTTCTCCTTTGAAATTCCTTTTCACTTGGAAATGTGTCAGAATACGGAAGTAAAAAACGATCGCAACTTCCGGTTCATGGGGACTATATTATTTCTCTTAAAACTTAAAAAAAATCTCAGATCACGAGGGTATACCTATAGAACATTCTGTATTTTACTTCAGAAAATATAATATGAAATGAAATACATAAATATTATATGAGGGTTGTTGCTTCTGAAACTGGAGAGTGAATGTTACCCAGTAGTTTTGTGCATGTGTCCTACAATAAATCGTATGTGGTGTCATTCTGAGGATTGTGAAAATGTGGGGTAGGGTGTTAACTGTTCAGTTTTATTGATTATCTCACACGTGACGTTTGGATTATTGATCGGCTAACTGAATTTTGTAGCGAGTGGGTGATTCACAAGGGAATGATTATCCCACATTTTATTAAGTAATTTATGATGGAGAAAGATTTTTTTTGTGATTTATTTGTGATAGTTCATTCATATGTGAATGTGAATTGGAGTGTGGGTGGGCACTGATGGTGTGGATGTGAGTAGGAGTAAAACAAATTATTTCTCCTTTTTTCTCCTTGTATACTTTTTTCTCCTTACATGCATCCTAATGGATTGGTCATTTTTAACTATATTCTAATCAAAATGATTTATAAAACGGACAGAGGAGGTAAACAGAGATAAAATAGAGGTCATTTTGTAAAGGTGGGGTGCCAATATGAAAGACCATCAAGAGGAGGACAGCAGTACATACACACACAATACCCAGGAGGCATTTGGTCTCTTGTTCGATCTCTTTTATTAAAAGGGTGCAGCCAAAACAGATCAGCCAGCTGAGGCTCCGAGAAAGAAAATGAGAGTAATGAGGGTTGGCTATGATGAAATGATTTTCCACAGAAGTATAAAGAGCTCAGTATGTGTGTGTAAGTTTTATGCACGGATTTCCCCTTTTTTTTGTGTGTCAGTCAGCGCGACTTTCAATCTAAAGTATTGTAATACGCGATATCTTTCATCAGAGGTCGACCGATATGAAGTTTTCTCTGGCCGATGCCGATATTTAGAAATCAGGCCAGCCGATGGCCGATATATGAGGCCGATGTTTTTGGCCGATATGTTTAGCCAATTTTCTTGTTTCCACCTTCATCTCATAAAATTGTTTAATATGATTTCTTGCCTGTTACTGTATATACAGGATGAACGGAGCGTCCCGTGCGCAGCTCGCGCCCACATGTGCTTTCATAGTGACACAGCGTGCACAGCACTGCTGCCTGTTTACATACAGTACAAAATGCGAGTTTGTATTACGTTATTTTAAATACGTTTATGAGTGTATAAAAGCATGGATTATTTAATTCGATTTCTTTTATCCGCATGTTTCTGTTCTCTTTCTGTAGCGTGAGTCATAGACAGATTCAGTGTATGTTGCTGTGAGAAGAGAAGGTTCACACAGTTCAAGAGAGAGTGATTGACAGCGTGATGCGATCGATCGTTTCCACCCAACAATATAATATATACAGTTTTAGGTATGACATGATGTGTTTATTGAGCTTTAGTTCATTTAACTTTTCTTTACTACAACCTTTTGAAGTCGAATCTCACTATTATATTTTATATTTACAAAAATACTGTAGGTATATTTTATGAGCTGTTTGAATTGGGGTAAGTTTTACTTTTTTATAATATTTGTTTTTCTAAGGGTCTAGACTACATGCAGCTACTATCACTTGACACAAAAAACAGCGTATGGATATATCGTCATTTTTATCGTTATCGCAACAAATACCAGGAATTATCGTGATAGAGTTTTAGGGCCATATTGCCCATCCCTAGCATTGAGTCCTTAAAACAAGATGCGGACTAGCGGATGCCGTATCCTGTTATTTACACATGTCAACTGTCTGTTCTGAGTGTCTGAGTGAATGAACTGCACAGTTTAACGTGCTACACACGTGATGCTCATGAATTTGTCTGCGCTGTATGAGGACATGAACACATGAACTTCATCTCCAGAGTTGCTTTGAGAGTTTATTTCACGAACGTTTTATTGTTTGAGTTAAGAAACAGACATACTAAAAAATAAGCGTCTTCCAACAACCTTCCAAAATAAAAGTCCGATTAACTCGGTATTTTATGTGGACAAATATATTACTATTTAATAGTAAAAAAATAAAAATAAACAAACTAATTTAGATAAACTAAATGCATCATGCATAAGCTGAAGTTAGTTGTTTACCCTTGAAATTATTCTTTCTATTTTTATTAATGTTTCTTATTTATACATTTGTATTATATTACATTTTGAATGTAATATGGCAATGTAATGTATTAAATGGGTTAACTTTTCACAGATATTAATGTATGCAATTTCAGCAATAAAATGTTTATTTTTTCTAAAAAGGAAACAAATTAGTTGTTCATTTTAAGAGACCTGTCTTATTTTCTCTTGTATATTTAGTATTGCTCTTTAATAAAGAAAAAGTATTTATTATCCGAATACCCGATTAATCGATGGAAAAATCAGTAGATTACTTGATTACTAAAATAATCGATAGCTGCAACCCTACATTGAGCGTATGTTCCCTTCATTTCAACGCGGATTTCTTGAACAAGTCTTTGCGGAGAGACTAAAATTAAAAAGCAGTTCTGTGCCGTCAATATTGGATCTGATTTAACTTTATTGTCATTGCACATGTACAAGGCAGCGAAATGTGACCTCTGCGTTTAACCCATCCAGAGAGTAGTGAACACACGCACAGCAAGTGGTGAACACACGTACCCCCGGAGCAGTACCCCACTGCAGCGCCCGGGGAGCAAGTAGGGGTAAGGTGCCTTGCTCAAGGGCACCTCAGTTGTTACCCGCCGGCCCTGGGAATCGAACCAGCAACCTTCTGGTCACGAGTCCGACTCTCTAACCATTAGGGCACTACTGCCCCTATTAATCTTCTGTGGGTACCCATTTACGGACTTCCGCACTTCACACACGGGTCTGCCAACCTGTGTGTTGCGGCTTACGGTTATGTGCAGGTCAGCCACCCGGCCTTGAACTCTGAACCTTCTGATTCAGCACCAGTGCTCATACCCCCTGAGCCACTTGGTCCTGCATTCCTGATAGGAATGGCGCATATTTGTACTATGCGTCACTATTGCTTTGTTAGAGATCGCTTGATATGCCCTGATAGTATTACCTGGGGACCTTTAGTCATTTGTAATAATTGTAATCGGCATCTCTGTGATTTGGCGGGCTCATATATCATTTTTCAAGGTTTTATCCACTGTTTGCGATAATGGAGGCTGTTTTGAAGTGTTTTGATATTATTTCTGGTGTTAGGTCATATCCATATCTGCCAACACTGTCTTTTGGCCGGGAGTCTACCGTTTGTTAATTTATCATGAAAACTATAACATTTGAGACCCGTGATTGCGGTGATCTTCTGTCCAGTTCGCAGATCTTAAATGCTGACATGTACGGTCATATATCACTAAACACCATACAACTATAGGCAATACAAACTATACGCAAAGCCTTGCCATCACATCCGGAAAATAAGTCCGTAAATTTGAGTAAAATCACGTTACGTAACATTACGTGTCTAACCAAATTCACAGTAGGCTCCAACTACGCAAGCTGCTATCCAATCATAGCAGTGGGCGTTTACTTCCAAGTCTTCTATGCGGCCCGCCCTTAAAAACCGAGCGTTTCTCCAGCCGGCCTCAAAACCAGGGTAGAAAATAGCCTATTACTTATTGATTTGGATGTTTGTGAATGTAAAAACCACGTGAACGTCATAAGTAGACATCAGACAATAGTATAAAACAATAAAAACGGGCAGTTCACTGCACCTTTAAGCTCACCAACAGCAATGGCGGGGCTAAAAGAAATACACCCGGTCCCATTTTTAGCAAGGGCAAGTTTTTGGAAATACTTCAGATTTGATCAACTCTATGGTAAGAATGATCTTGACAAGACGTATGCAGTATGCAAGCTTTGTAAAGCGAAGGTGAAGTAATTTGAGAACACTAAACGTAAAGACTCACATCGAATGCCGTCATTCCAGCAAAATGGAATAAAATCTAACCTCTTCACTGGCGCAGCCCTTTTTGAGCCTACACGTGAAAACCCACTGTTGGCACTAAAATGGCTGTAACTCATGAATTCTTTTTTGAAAGAAGAAAATTAGCAGATTATTGCAAAAAAAGAAATCACAAAAACAATGTAAGTGATTTTGCTATGTTTATTGTAATAAAAAACGATAAAAGCTTTGTTTTTCTTTCATAAAAAATATATATGTAAAATAATTACTAATCAGCCCCAAAATTTCATAAGTAAAAGTCTCAAGGATCACCAATTGTTGTATCAAGTTTGGTCTTGATACATCACATTTTGATGTGTCTGTGAGTTTTTTAGCTCCAATATTGCAAAAATCCACTAGGGGGCCCATATGCTTTCCATTGGTTTTAACACTTGATCTGAAATTTGACCACAACAGACATTGAGATGCTTTTTTTACTTTTCCAATTAACAGACACAATGAAAAAATACACAAGCACAGAAACAAAATAAAAACAATAAATTTGTATGAAACTATACTTTGAGAAGGGAAAGGACATAAACATTTTTAAGCCCACTCTTTAAAAAAAAGAAACAATTACTCTTCCTACACACATTATTCTATAAAATGGTGATGAAATATGTTTTCTAGAGACTTTCCAACAATATAATGTTTGTCACAATAAGATAACAATTCACATGCTAAATCAGCTGTCCCGGATACGGGACGGCGCCAGTTAAGGGGTTCTAAACATACATCACAACTAATTTTGAGAAAGAATCGTTATTAAAAATCGAAAAACCGTGAATCGATTTTTAATCGAATTGTGACGCCAAGTATTGATATGAATCGAATCATGAGGTACCAAAAGATTCCCACCCCTACCTAGAATATACATAATAATGTTAATCTGTTCAATTAATCTGTTGATATGTCCAGGGTACTTTCACACCTTCATTTTTTAACTCCATTTAAGTGCCCCCACATTTAAGCAGGAAAGTTAACGTGCACGTTTTAGCCAGAAGTTTTGTCTTTTAACATGGCATGTCTGCAATGTGTGAGTTGCTCGGTCACACGCAGCCTCAGAGGGAGAGAAATTCAATTCGGGACAGAAACAGTATTAATAACGTCGGAGTTTATCTAGCTATGCAATGCGGACTATGGTAATAATTTAGCCGCTGGGCTCGTTACCAGGTTTTGGTACCCGTGCATGTAGCCTAAACTATGTGGTTGAAGGCTCGCTAACAATAGAGTTCCAAAAAGTTACTCGCATTCTCAAGTAGTGTTGTGGAAAAATATCAGTCTTGTAGTTCAAAAAATCTCTCAGACAAAGAAGGTCCGGGTGTCAAGGAGTTAACTTTATTTGCTCGAGTCAAACAAAGTGAGATGTTCCAAGTCATCTAAAAACCAAGTGTTTTCCAGTCTACAATTATAGTAAAACTTCTGAAAGGTGGTCTCTTCTAAAACCAATCAGGTACTTTCCTGTTATCTCTTATTTTTATTAACCAATTGTTAATTGTCTGCCACCAATAAGTCCCAGGCAACAAGATACGTATCTAATGGTGGTACGCTGGCTATTACATCATTTTTTAAATAATTTGCATACAATGGTTACCACACGAGACCACCAAACAAGCCACGGTCTCCATTCGAGACCACCAAACACACCTTGGCGTACGTGCGTAATCATGGTTACTTTTAAACAGTGGAAAATCCCCAGGTTTCAGAGAGAGCACAACAGGCTTCAAACTCTAGGCCTCTAAAAACATCACTGGATTTTACCTTGTTACATTGTGCTCAAATGTGCTTTAAACATGCTTAAAGTGACATTAAGTGCATTTATATGAACAATCATTGGTTACAGGTACAGATTGTGTCATTAAATCATTCAATTCAATTCAGTTTTATTTATATAGCGCTTTTCACAATGTGCATTGTTCCAAAGCAGCTTTACAGGAGCAAATAAGAAAAACACAGAAAGGTAAAACACAGCACAGTGCATGGTGTTTATAGACCAAGCAAGATCATTATAATAAATAATATCTAATAAATAAATGAATAAATAAATAAATGCAGTCTCCCGGTGAGCAAGCCAACACTGCACTGCTCTGCTGTGGCGAGGAACCCAAACTCCAATGATCATCAATTCATCTTCAAATAATCAAATCATTATCATAAACCTACTTATATGTAATCATACTTATTAAATGTGATTTCAGATCAACTCATCTATATACTAATGGATACTTCTTAATACTTTTTAGGTATTATATCAAGTGCTTTTATAACTATCAAGGGCTTTTATATGTAACTGTGGTGAATAACAGTGCTCAATACATGTAAAATATATCTATATGTGTTCAGAAATTACACAATAGTAGCATCATATTTAATAATATACAAGGCTAGATTAAGAACGAAGGATAAAAATAATTTAAGTCTTAAATTTTTTTGTGAAGTTAGCAGGTAGTTAAAAAGTTAGCAGGCAGAGGCGGACATCACAGTGTTATGACGGTGGTAATCTGTTTGCCGCAATAGGCAGCGTCGCGTGTTCCACAACAACGCTTAGCTGCTCACAGATGCACCTGCCTGTTAATTGGCCTCATTTGTGGCACAATCGGCCAATGCCGATTAATTTAAAAAATCCCCAAAATCGACCCGATTAATTGGCCGACCAATCAATCGGTCGACCTCTATCTTTCATATGTATACATCAATATCGAACCATGACTTTTGAGCCTTGCCCCTCTGCAAGAATCGTTCAATTTCATTAATGAGATTGTTTGAATCGAGATTGCGATCTTTTCACGATTAATCGTGCAGCTCTAGAGTGGTGGCATCAAATTGGATTCTAGTCTAGAATCAATTTATTTTAGAAAAAAACTAGACCAATCCCCTGGTTTATGTAATCCAGGAAAAACAGAGTATAAACAACAGTAAAATTTTACTTTTAATTTAATTTGCCACTTTTGAATCCTGTTGGAAATATTGGTGAATGCCTTTATGTCCCTTTACTGACAATAATATTCCAGGGTGCAATTTTACACCATAATCCTTGGCAGACAGTCAGCTAAAGTAATGAGTGCAGCACACTGAGCAGAGATAAATGATGTTTTCTTTTCTTCTTACTCATAATGCTACAACTAATATAGCATTATAGGCACAGCACTGGTCACCCTGGATGTGTATGGCTGTCACAATGCCATAAGTGTGTGTGTGTGTGTGTCTCATGCAGTTGGACCCTGCAGGCACACTCTTAGACATTAGGACCAGTCACACTCAAACACACACACTTGCCCCTAAAACATGATTGATTTTATTCTTCCTTTGTGTTGTTGTCTGTAGTAGCACAAGTCAAACATCCAATTACAAATGATGAAGTCTGAGCATCTGTGTGCCTGTCTGTGGCTTGTTTGGTTTCATGTGTGTACAGAAGTTAAATGACCTTTAAATATGAAATGTGTTCTATTTCATAAATGGGTCCTTTTCAACGTAATTATGTATTATGTGAAGTCATGAAGCATTAGCAAGGCGAGCATTTGTGTTTTATGTTAAAATTTTTTTTTTTTTTTAGAAAATGACCGATTGTTTCACTAGATAAGACCCTTATTCATTGTCTGGTATCGTTTAAAGCCCTTTGTAGCTGCACTGAAACTGTAATTTTGACCTTCAACCGTTTGGAGTCCATTGAAGTCCACTATATGGAGAAAAATCCTGGAATGTTTTCATCAAAAACCTTAATTTCTTTTCGACTAAAGAAACAAATACATAAACATCTAGGATGACATGGGGGTGAGTAAATAAGCAAGAACATTTATTTTATATATAAATCAACTACTCCTTTAATATGTAGATGTTTTTTTCACATGCTTGTAATGTGGAAGAAGTGAAGGTCAGATTTTGTCTAAATCCAAATATTTCCCAAAGACACAGTAAAACCAGAAATGGCTGGTGCAGTAAAACGACTTAATACTAGGGATGTAACGATTCACCGTGAGCCAGTTGAAAATCGGTTATAATGAGTGACGATTCAAATCGGTTGAGGTGTGAACTGAATCGCAATACATTTTTTGAACAGCAGGGGCCGCTATTTTCACTGCAAATCTAAACGTGGACATGCTGATATTTCTTAAATGCAAAAAAATCCAAGAAAAGCTAAGACAGTATTAGTTTGTTTATATTAAAGAGACTTTTTCTATTATTAATTTGTTATAAAATTGCAGTTTAGTTTTGTTATTTGAAATAAAACATTATTTTATTATACAAAGAAACGTGAAGCATTTAAGAAATAATGCAAGGGAAGTTGTTCATTTCTAATTTGTTTCAACTCATCTTGTAAAAATAAATCGTGAGTAAATCGTGAATAAATCGCATCGTGAGATCAGAATCGTGACTCGCATCGCATCGTGAGCTGAGTGAATCGTTACATCCCTACTTAATACACATCACATTAGGATGTAATAAAAATCTAAAAATGCAGAAAGGTTTGTTTATGGACTAGGTTTAATAGTAGATGATAGAAAATAGTTTGTGAGTTTAAAAACAATAGAGATGAGATCTATGGGAAATCCCCACTGTGATGGAAACACATTTTTGTTGTGTTTGTGTGGTGTTCAGTATGTTCATTGGTATTTGCATTAAACGTCATCTTCCACTTTCACTTTAACCTGTTATTCAATTTATTTAAGAAGGTCTGATCTCCTAAATATAGGTTTTTATGTGCACACCCTATCTAATGATCTATAATGGGATGGGTGTCACCTGATTCCTGATGAGCTGTGTTACAGTGCCTCTCTCACTCCTGCTCCACCCAGTCAGATCAGAGATTGGGATTATTTTGATTGACTTTTCCACTGTTCAACACCCTTGAGGCAGCCTTTTGAAGACATTGTCTAGAGCGGGTTAAAGAGATTTGGGAGGAGGGACCCGCTTTGTGTCTGGAAGGGCCACACCTGAGTCCCTCTCCTCAGGGGATTATTTGTGTTTGTGTGTGTGTTTGTGTGTTGGGTACATGATTGCACAGAATACATTCATTAGGGATAATTCATGCACATGAGCAAACACATGGTTGTAGGGCTGCAGCTATCGATTCCTTTACTAATCGAGTATTCTACTGATTTTCCCATCGATTAATCGGGTATTTGGATAATAAGTAATTTTTCTTTATTAAAAAGCAATACTAAATATACAAGAGAAAATAAGACAGGTCTCTTAAAATGAGTAAAACAACTAATTTGTTTCCTTTTTAGAACAATTCAAGTTTTTATTGCTGAAATTGCATACATTAATATCTGTGAAAACTAAACCCATTTAGTACATTCCATTGCCATATTACATTCAAAATGCAATATAATACAAATATATAAATAATAAACATGAATAAAAATAGAAAGAATAATTTCAAAGGTAAACAACTAACTTCAGCTTAAGCATGATGCATTTAGTTTATCTAAATTAGTTTGTTTCTTTGTTTTTATGACTTTTATTTTGGCAGGTTGTCAGAAGACGCTTATTTTTTAGTATGTCTGTTTCTTCACTCAAACAATAACATGTTTGTGAAATAAACTCTCAGAGCAACTCTGGAGGTGAAGTTCATGTCCTCATTCAGCGCAGACACAGACAAATTTATGAGCATCACGCGTGTAGCACGTTAAACTGTGCAGTTCATTCACGCAGACAGATGGCATGTGTAAATAACAGGATTCGGCGTCCACATCTAGTTTATGGACTCAATGCAGCCGGAAAACAAGTTTCACTCGCAAAATAGACTAAAACTAAGTAAAATAGCAGTTCACCATTTCAGTAAGCTATCACTTATTTATCAGCATGAGAAATAAGTGTGAGTGTGTGAACAGACTAAAATGCAGTGTCTCGCGGTGAATGCGTGAGACTTGAGAGCCCTGTAACATGTATAGAGTTTAGCGGGCTGTGCGTTAGTAATAACGGTCCATGGGGAAACGCAGCGCTCCGTGTGTACTGTAGTTAAATGAATTAAACAAAGCTTCGAGGCAACAAAAATTGCCTCTATGATTTTTTGTATTCGAATTACTCAAGTTACTCGAGGAATCGTTTCAGCCCTACATGGTTGGCTGACCCACCTTTTTGTCCTGACTGGGAATGTCACTGTGGGTTACCTTAATTTAGGACCCCTCTGTCTCTGTTGATGTATGTTGTGCACATCAGGTTATAAACATACCCGTCAACACTCCCGTTTTTCACGGGAGTCTCCGGGTTTTCACACCCATCTCCCGCCACTCTCCCGTTTTGTTATTTCTCCCGTACAACTCCCGTATTTCAGTTATTTCTCCTTTGAAACTCCCGGCCTGACGGGAACTGGAACACGTTCACGGGGTGGCTCTGTGGCTTCAGCCACTGACCATTTGCCCTCACAGGCTGGCGCCCTTTGGTAGATGAAATAGAACGGTAGCCGAAGTGGAGTAGAGAGGATTCACATCACCGCACAAAACGTTCTCTTATTACACCGCTAAAGGTCCACATATTCCACTCTGCGGTTTCCATTTAATGCTCGCTCCTCACAGTCTGTGTCCGCTCACTGAAGACGACAGATCGTTTCATCGACAGGTAGATGCAGTAGAGTCTACTAGCTGTAGGCTTGTGCCGGTATCAAATTTCCATGCTGCGATTAATTGATTAAGGTTTCATCGCGGTAAACGGTATTATCGCAGTATTCAATTCTATGAGCAATGCAGGTTGAAAATATAAACCAACTTCAGTGTTTTCCTCTTGATAACAACTTTATTTTAAATAATAAAGAGAACCTCAAACATTTAAATATAAATAAAACAACACACAGTAATGATGTATAAAGTGAGTTTATTCAAACAGAATAAAGTGCAAACTACAAAAGAACAACTTTTGTTAACTGCTTTTAAATATACTTATGTCTGTACAACGCTAGTACTACAATTCATGTTATTATTATTATTATTGTTTGAATAACAAGCCAAGCCAGTGTGTTAACTATTATAGCAAGCTAAACATTTATAAACAGCAAATTCACTCGCACTTTGAGACAGTGTATGACTTTATTGCGTTCCATCAACGTATAATTAAAAAGAATTATTCTGCCACACTGTCAAATTTCATTACTCGGCTTACTTTTAACCCAAAATATTTCCAAACCTCAGACTTCACCCTTTTAGAAGGGGGATAAATCGTCGGCAGCGTTCCTCCTTCCGCCACGCTTCCTCTCCGTGTGGTACTGTTTACATCAGAGTAACACACACACGTAGGCATCTCCACATGGGGAACGGGATCATTTAGATCAGAGTGCGCATTCCTACGCAGCATACACGCCGAGTAATGAAAATAAACAAATACACGTTCTAAAAAAATCTATATATTTTCGCGGTATTTGAAAGTGCCCGCGATAACAACATTGTGCTAATTCATTACCGCAATTAATCGCATTACCGAATATCGGCACATGTCTAACTAGCTGTTGTTGTTTTTACAGTTTCTTTGTTTTACAAAAAACGTGTTATGAAAAGTGTTGTGTTCTGCAGACAACTCTGAATAAAAACAGGTAATATAGAGTTTATTTCTAATATTTCCCATTCTGTGACAATAAGCGGTTCTTGTAAATAATATGCAAACACTGTTAAATCCATCCATATAAAAAAAGATAAAAACATTCTGCTAACTAATAAACAAAGTTAAAACAACCGAACTATGGGACGCGCTTAGAAGTTATTTCATGTCTGACGTTTAGATCTCTGGAAAAATTTAAATGCTAAATTAAGATGATACCTTGCAGATATACCATTCATGGATTCATGGCCACGGTCTCTTAGATTTACATTTAAGAATTTGACATGAAAATTGTTTTTTTTTTATATAAAGTAATTCAAAGTTTTAAAACGAATTATAACAGAGGGGTGCCCTATTTGCCCTGCACAACCATCTCCCGGATTTTTGGTACACAGGTATGGTTATAATAATCATAATAAATGCTATTGAGAGGACTAGTCAAAGAGGGCAGGTTTACACACTTAAAATGGTGATTTTTATGCTGTAATTGGATGGAATTATTTTGATATAAGAAAGTGAACCCAGATTTCTGTTTGATGAAGTGATCACATATCAACGTATATTCACAATAATCTTGCTGGGAATATGAGATAAACATTGAAAATATTTTAAAGCGGCCCTAACACACACCGGTTTCTTCCAATCTCATATTAATCTTGAGTACCTATAGAGTAGTATTGCATACTTCGTATCTTCGAAGTGTATTTAGTTTTATCACATTTATAAAAGATAGATACAGCTGTACGATTATTTCCGAAAGCATATGGCGCGTGCGGGGGGGAGAGGAGTAGGCTGAACTAAAGCACGTGCGCCAACAAAACATAGACTCACCGCATGCGCATGTCCGGCATCTTTTAGCGCTGAGACGGCTCCATATATCAGTTTCAAACGATCTCCAAATCCAGCGTTATATCCACGTTTTATATAACATTCATCACCCAAATGCAGTGAACAAACAAACACCTGAACTTCGCGAACGTGTGCTCTCTCTCCTGCACACAAGTGAAAGTGATGTCTGCGCATGCTCCTTCTCCTGCTCTCCGCGTGCAGCGTGCTTTTCCAGGAGAATTGTCCAATAAGGGACTAAGAAAAATTGTTACGAAACAGTTTTATATGTTCGAAAAAAACTTTACAAAACCTGTACGATCGCTGGGGGAGTGTATCGAGCACAGAAATACTACGCAATACGCCCAACTCGTTTTTTGACAAGTTGACCATGTTAATCATGAGAAGCCAGCACGTTTAACATTGTAAAGAAGTCAGAATGCATGACACACTGTTGCACCACCCCTTCAATGTGACCATTTCTGAGATACTTCCACTATCATAAAGTCCTACTCAGATCTGAGTGTTTTGTGTTGACCATATCATTCATCTTACTGACATCCAGTCTTAAAACGAGTCATGTATTTAGTTGTATACATTTTTTTAAACTGGGATTTGAATTTCTGAGTGCTGATTTTGGGAACAGGTCTGATGTTGCATCACAGAAAATGTTTGGTGGGTTTGTGTGTTCTGGAGAGGTGTGTGTGGCAACAGTAATGGGGGTGCTAGTGGAGCGTGTGTGGGTGTAATCCAGGATAATTGCTATGTCTCAGCACTTCCTTAATCTACACACTGATGGGATTTAAAACGGCCCTCCTTGCTTTATTGTTTGGGTTGAGATCCCTGCAAAGTATGGTTTTAGTGTCCTCTCTTACCGCTTTTCCATTGGGGCTGGCACTGGAGTTGGTTTTTGGTCATGGTGGCACTCGCTCATTTTTATTTCCACCTAAAAGTGAGCCAAACCCACTACGTCATTAACAATGTAACTAGAATTGCTTCTTGTGTGTTGTGTTTTGCACATTTATTTGCTTTTCTTGTTTAAAACATAGTAAAATTGCCTGAAAACACATCTATAATTATAAGCATTGAGGAAAACTCAGATTAGGTCCAGTACCAGGATCTGATCACAGGCACAAGGTTTTTTTGTGTGAATGACATAATCTTTAATGAAGCACCATAAAACGGTTATCAAGTCAAAGACGTGATTTTTGTTTTACTTGAGACAAAAAAATGATGAGTTGGTCTTTAATTAGATTTGGGATTCCACATGATGTTAATCACAGTAATTCACTGTAATTCTCTGTCCTACATGTGGCCAGCATTTCACCATTATCAACACCTGGGGCTCTTTTGTTTGTGTGTCCCTATAAGATGTTTTTTATCCCCAAGTCCAGTCCCTCCTGTTCCCCTCATGACTGATGGAGCTGTCGGTGAGATGATGCTAAGGGTGAAGCGAGTGGATTAAAGCTGGACCCTGCTGGTAGAGATCGGACACACAGATACACAAACTGCACTGTCCTCTGCCACGTACACAAACACATTCATATGGACACCCTGAAACAGGCCACCACTAAGAGTAACCACTAAGTAACATCAAACATAAACTGTTTTTTCACAAACCTCTAGGACAAATGTCACTTTGTTGTAAGTGCATTAGCATGAAAGAATAAGCATACTTTGGCTCTGTTTCAAAACCTAGTGAGCTGCCTTGTTGTCTACTTGCCAACATAAGCAGCTGATCTCTGAAGTAGCATCCTAACTGAAATAGAACCTCCTAAGTGACTGATTTGTCTCATACTGATAACTCATGTATTATACAAAAAAGTGTTTGTCATGCAGGAGACCATTATTTATTTCAGTAGATGAGCATGTTGCTAAAATGATGTAATACATCAAAACAAATATTTTATAGATATTACTTTTTTTGTATTTCCTTTTAGCATTAAATGGATAGTTCACCCAAAAACGAAGATTCTGTCATCTTTTACTCACCCTCAAGTTGTTCCAAATCTGTATAAATTTCTTTGTTCTGCTGAACACAAAGAAAGATTTTTGGAAGATGGGGCACCATTGACTACCATAGCAGGAAAAAGATACAATGGCAGTCAAAGGTGCCCCAGAACGGTTTGCTCTCCTACATTCTATCTTCTTTTGTGTTCAACAGAACAAATGAATTTATAAAGCAATTTTTCCTACTGTGGTAGTCACAATAGTGCCCCAGAACTGTTTGATTTCAAACATTCTTCCATATATTTATCTTTGTGTCCCGCAGAACAAAGACATTTATGCAGATTGAAGGTGAGTAAATGATACAGAATTTAAATTTTTGGGTGAACTATTCCTTAAAGTATATCTGAATTACGTCTCCACAATGAACACAATACTGTGGCTAAAAGAAAATATCTTAATGATTGCTTTCTTCATCGAGCAACCTTCATGTTGGCCTTTTGCCCATGATCCTTTAAAATGCTCCATTTATAACCTCACAGGTTTTGGATGCATTAGTGTAACTTCATTTGAAGTTAGACTGATGCTCGGAATTCACCCAAGGGAAATCTTAGTGAGAAAATCTCCTTTAATAACAATACCTCTTTCCACTTCCTCAATTATACCTCTTTACGAGCATGTACTCTGGGGAGTCAGTGTTCGACACAGTCAATTAGACCAGACAAAGGATGTTATTCCTACATCAACCTAATATGTTCATGTATAGGCTTTACCTGTCCAAAAATGGGGATTAGGACTAACTGGATGGATTTAAAGGTAAAGTTCACCCAAAACTAGAACCCCTCATGTCATTCTAATCCTGTATGACTTTCTTCTGTGGAACACAAAAGATATTTTGAGAAATGTCTCAGTGGAAAGTCAATGAGGTCCTTTGTTGCTTGTATCAACGTTTTTGAGTTTATTGCATTGTAGCTCAGTGGTAAGAGCATGGCGTTAACAACACCAAGTTCGTGGTCGATCCCAGGGGATTGCACATACTTAGAAACAAATGTATAGGATAATGCAATGTTAGTCGCTTTGGATAAAAGCATCTGCCAAATGCATAAATGTAAATGTAAATAATTTTGATGTCTGTTCTGGGTTTCACGATTTTATACGTATGCTTTCTCAGTTTCACTCCAGCGTCAGAGTGCACGTGTACATCGGGGCAGGAAATTGTGTGTCAGTGGTGCACATTTTCTACCTGATTTCTCAATTTCTGTTGGCCCTAGGGGCTTGTAATATTCTGAGCTGTGAAATATTTATGGGATAAACTTTGTCCAACTGGCAGTTTTCTTTTCCCTACCAGAATCTCGGGATTCTAAGAAGTGATCCTAACAGATGGGATTAGCACCAGGGATTTCACAGTTTCAGGGAGGGACTGAGGGATTTATTTAAGATGTATTTTATTTTAGGGTTGAATTGTAGCTCATGCAGATGTACTCGAAGTTTTGCCATCTCCAGAGATTTTTTTCTCCATTATCAAAAAACATTTTATTGTTGCCCTTAAAACGCTCCAGTAGACCTTTTAGACCAGGAGTCTTCAACTAAAATCGCTTGAGGTCCAGTACGAACCCTCCTTACCAGCCGAGGTCCGGATAATTAAATAAATAAAAAAACCATGAATTGATGGTTTTTGGCAGACCAAAGAAATAAACTTGCCTTTTCATATCTATAAAACGGCATTACAATGTCTGCAACAATATAATGAAGGAAAATGTGCAAAATGCCCTAATCTCTAAACCTGCACTGAATATACTGTACATTCATTTCAACATTAACAACTTTAAAAGAAAACTAAAGTGTTGTTTTCTGCTGAACTGAGATTAACAAATAGCAGCATCAAGTTGTGCCTCTGATAACATTTCAGCTCTTCTTGTGGCTGGTGCAGCTGAAAGGGGGGTTTGTTTAATATTTTCCCTCTAAAAGTGTTTCACACGCAGCCTCCATGCACTCTTTTTACTATTTATTTACTACTTCACTTTTACTATTTTCCCATCAGTAAAGGGCTTTTTATGTTTTCCTAAGATCCACTGTTTTCTTAGGGAACATTCATATGCTCGTTGTTGGGCAGTAAGTGAGTGAGGAAGGACCCGTGTAGATCGCTACTACTGGGCTTTTAGCTAATATATTTCCGTGTCCTTACCTCGGACTGCTGCGGGTAAGTTTCTTCATAGTGTCCATGTCTAGTTTCATCATGCTGTTTAATGTTTCCACTTTTGACAACCGCAACAGACTCCGAGCAAATGAGACAAACCGGCCTCGTGCATGTCGATGCAGGAACAATAAATGCAAATCTCACGACCTATTCATCTTGGAAAACATGGTTTTCAGCGTCAACTTTTCTAACTTTTGAAAAGGACATTGTTTTTCAGTCACTGAGAGCTACATCTGTCTGCGCGCTGTGCAGCGACTCTGTCTCGGCTCTCTTCACTTATTGACGTCTGAACGTAGCAACAGTGCGCATATGTTAACTGTCCGTGGCGCCGTAGGACCCAAACTGCTACTGAGCGGACCTTGATGTGCCTGGTATAAATTTGATTGCATTAGAAAATAATGTTAGGTGTTCATTTATTTATTCATCAAAAGGCTTTGCGGTCCGGACGGACGCATCTCGCGGTCCGCATTTGGACCGGAGTCCGCTAGTTATTAAACTAATTTTATTAAATACCATTATTAAACTAATAATGCATTCTTTTTTCTTTTTTTGTTTCCTTGTGTTTTTTTCTACAACATTGTTATACTTGGGCAGATTGCAAGACATAATGGGCTCAACCTGTACCCAAGTTAGGCTGACCTCAACTGCCAAAAATCTAGCACACTGCCTTCATTCTGTTATTGATGGACGTTCTACTGCTGACACTAGTTCAGTCAATTTTAGTCACACTTTGATAGATTAGTGGTTATTAACAACATTTGTCATGTTTTATGAGTTAATGCATGTTATGTTTTAGTACACCTTGCATATGTGATAGTAATAGAATATGATACAGTACACCCTCATTCACCTTTTCTCTGTCAGGTTTACAGAGAGGACTGATGCAGTTAAATCATCTTAGTCTGTTCTTCTCTAATTCCAGGGCAGCTTGGCAACCATGAGCACCCTCTCACCGACCGATTTCGACAGCGTGGAGATACAGCAGCAGTACAACGACATCAACAATCGCTGGGACATCGCTGCAGAAACAGAGTGGGATAATGAGAACAGTTCTGCACGCCTCTTCGAGCGCTCCCGCATCAAAGCTCTCGCAGGTCAGATCACTGTGCTTTTGTGTGTTAAGCTGTGCTTGCTTGTGGTGTATTCTCTGTCAGATCGTTTTCAACCGGTTGCATTGTGTTTGTGTCCAGTAGGGGGTGGCATAGGGCAATACATAAAAAATAAATCTTTTGAGCCGAGATCTTTCTAGGTGAATGGTAGAATATGAGAATAATAAGAAATAGAACAGTGTGAAGTGTGTATGACAAGTTGACAAGACAGTCGGTGCATAACACTTGTGTGTCCTGGTAAACCCTACAGTCATTTTTGACCTTGTGGGGACATTTTTGTTGCTTATAAATCAAACTAAACAATGTTTATTTGCACTTTTTGATTTGTAAAAATGCTGAAAGGTTTGTGTAAGGGTTAGGTTTAGAGGTAGGGGATACGATATATAGTTTGTACAGTATAAAAATCCGTATGTATTTGGAACGCCCCCATAAACATGGAAACCCAACAGAGGTGTGTGTGTGTGTGAGAGAGAAAAAGAGAGAGGGTGTTTAAGTCAGATACCATCTCCTGACAAGCAGAGACTTGATGTCCACATTCTTCTAGTGCCGTTATAACCCCTGTGTTTCTCCTTCTCGTCTTGCCTGCAGGGCTGCTCCTATGTCATATCTTTATAAGCCTTTGTATATCAAACTTGTTTTCTTTTTATTGTCATGTGTGTTAAAGCCGGTGGTCATCTTGCTCCTTCAAACCACTAACATCTTTTGGCCAGAATTTATCACAACCACAACATTGCCTCGATTTTCACTAGTGGTCGGGAGCACTTTGGCTTGCTGGTGAATTATAACGGTGTAAACAAAGGCAGTGTGCACGATTAAGACATTTTGATAGTAATTTACATGAATTGTCATATTAAAACAACTTGACCTGCACAAAATTCAAAGTACCATTCAATATTCGGCTGAATATATTTTCAGCTTTATGTTTTGCTGTTGGAACTGTGTGTGTGTGTGTGGTGTGTTGCAGACATTGCTGCACAAAATATGACTTATGTGTTATGACCGAGCCAAACACCAACACTGATGTCTGTTCTGGGGATGTAGTAATGAGAAGAAATTAACCTAATTATCACGGGTCATTTTGTGTATACATGTATACATTTCTGTGTACGTGTGGGGGAGGGTGAGTGGAATGGTGTGGGAGCTAAAGGGGCAGCTAAATGACTTGTGAATTCTTTCGAGGTAGCTATGCTTTAGTATGGTTAGTCTGTTGTCATAATTAATTCAAAATAAAAAATCAGTCATGTATCTACAGTATTTAAATGTGTGTGTACATACTGTTTACATCTGTTGAAGACTGAAGAGTTGAAAAGTTCATCACTGTTATGATTCACTGGTCATTGTAGTAAGACTGAATATAAGGACCTCACTCCCTGCTTCACTTGAGTTGATCTGTTTGTTTACTGGTCTGTCTGAAGTAAACTCAATGGCTGGAAAAAGGCTTTGAAACCTGCAGGCGCTGCTAAGAGTGCCATCTATATAATTGAATTTATTATGATCGTTTAGTTCACTCTATTGCTTTTAGAAACGATTTTCTGCCTCAAACTCACAAGAAACGCAAGAAATAGGAATAAGGAATAAACATAGAAAAGGGACTTGAAGGGCAGAGGGAGCTTTCTTATAGCTTTCCTGTAGCTCAGTGGTAAGAGCATGGCGCTAACAACGCCAAGGTTGTGGGTTCGATCCCAGGGGATTGCACATACTTGGAAACAAAATGTATAGGACAATGCAATGTAAGTCGCTTTGGATAAAAGCGTCTGCCAAATGCGTAAATGTAAAGGTAAAGGGAGGGAAGAGTCCCAAAGGACTATAGAGGTCATGTCCCACACTGCTGCATTGGACAGCTTTGACTCTCACACCCCTGCACAATTGACCCTTCGCAAAACCCGCCCCTCTTTGTTCCTGTTGCTATGTCCGACAAGCTTTCGGTATCAGCCATGCGCACCCAGTGTAAATTTGTGCACTCTCTGGGGAAATACTAAAGAATTTCTGGAAAAACGACATGCTGATTTCAGGCAGAAAGGTCTGCAATATGCATTTGAGGGATACATTCAGGATTTGAGATAACTTCAACAATAATTATACCTATATTTGCATCCAGACCAGCAAACAATAACGTTACGTTAATTCTAAACTCGAGCGATGCAGTAGGCTACTACTGTCACATAAATGGATGTATAGATAACCTAAATGTGGCGTATTAAGTGTTTATATTTACTCCGAAATTTGTAGTAATGACAATTTTAGAGAGAGAGTAAGTTCGGGCAGAGTTTTAGTCAGCCGTGATCCTTCTTTGTGAAAACAAAAGTGAACTTTTAAATGGCTTCATTGCTGAAAACGTCTTTCTTTTGAAATGTCACCACAAATGCTTCTCTCTAAAGTCTGAAGGTGCACTCATCACAGGGACGCAAAGCATATCTTGCCAGCTTGCTCATTCTTGAAGTAATATATCAATAAGTATGATATTCCGCCTTAAAACACCACTTCCCGAACGCTTCCGTCTGTAATTAATAGAATAATGATTCCAACAATATTGTGTCTCGTATCTGTATTGGTATAGTTGTGATGTGAACCCCGCTATTCTCCTTCAATTAGAAATATTTTAATATAACTTGGCTATCTTATAACTTGTTGGTTATATGTGTATTTTATTGGATTTTAAATTTGTTAAGCACTTTGGGCAACAACGTTGCATTTAAATGTGCTATATAAATAAATTAAGTTGAAGTTATCGTTTATCGTTATAGTGTGAACGTCCAGGGTATATATCTCTCTGTTTACAATTACAATAATTAAAAAGCTATTTTTACATATTAATCACCAAAGCTCTACTACGCCAGGTTTGTCGGACTGGTTTGTTTGTTTGTTATGATTACTCAGATCGCCCTTTAATCAAACTGTCTCAGGGTCTACCTCTATTCTCATACATTTTTGTTTGATTCTCTCTCCCAGGCTCCATGAATGCATATTTAATTTTTTCTTTATACACCATCTATTATTTTCCCAACATCAATACAAATACATTTTAATATAGCAAAATGTATTGCTGCATTGCTTTAAATGCAGGTTTGAGAGCTAGATAGCACAGTGATCTTATTTAACATTAGTCATAAGATCTAAAATTATGATTTCACTTTTTTCTCAGTTTTTTTTTAAATTTTCTCTAATATTTATTTATATTCACATTATGCTGCTACCTGGCACAATCTTATCAACGTTTATATAAATAATGTATGTACTACAATTAAATAAAAAAACATGATATCTTATTAAGGCATATTTTCTAACACATTTGTTCCATTTTCCTGCTGTATTTGCCGTCACAAACTGTATAAAGTCTTTGAAGTAGATTAGTAATATTTGATGCCTAGACATCTTATAATGTCGGGAATGTCTGCTTACACACGAAGGTTTGTTCAACTATTTTAGTGATAAAACTTTATCCCCAACCCCTAAACTTTAAATGAACCTGTTGACATTATTAAAGTTGGCAAATTTATGACATCTGAGCAATCCTCACAAGTTTTCACATCTTTTTTAGTTTTTTAGGTTATGAGGCCGTTTACCAAAAATGTGACTCTCAAAAGTATAGGCAAACCTTTACACACACAAAATGTTAGTTCACTCTTGGCCTAGTGCTTCTGGCCATAGCTTAACCTTTGACCTCTACTCTTTGATGGTCGCTGTTGGTGACACTTGCTAATCAGCACAACCTACAGCTGCACTGGTCTTCATTTAACCACTTCCTCTTGTAAAATGTACACACACACATAAGGAGATGAAATGGTTTTCTGTGAATGCATTTCCCTGATCAAGGCTTTTGTGATTATTTGTTTATTCAAAATAGATTCTGCTTTCTGATCCATTAAGAGTCATTTCATTCAGAGATCATAGTCCATTGCATTGAAACATTGCCAACCAAGTTCACGGGTGCTGAGGATGGCACACACACACACACACACACACACGCTCTTGCACATGCACAGGAAGAAAGACAGTGTACGCTTGTTGAATCTTTCTCAAGTACTTCCTTCCTGCCTCAACGACTTATTTTATCTGTGCACGCCTTGGAGAGAAAGAGACTTTTAGACCTGATGAATTAAGGGTAAAGGTCTTACAATTCCAAATCCCTGCGCACACACACAGATCGCTAAAGCCTAACGGCACACATCATGAAACTCCACACAAGCATATTTTTAAGATAGCTGGCAAGACACATTCTTCAGTGATATATACCAGATCATTTCATTGCTCGGTCCACCACGCCTATTTCTCCTGTGAAACCCTCCATCTCCTGAATCACTGGCTCCACCCCCCTTCACCTTCAGAAATGGTTCAGCCCACACCTACATTCCCCCACCCTCCCTCAGCCTGTCTTTCTCTCTCGCTCTGCCTGGTTTTTGCTCCTCCCACACACACCTTATGCAAATGCCAAAGCTCAGAAACCGAGAGAGAGTAGGAAGCTTTGTTTACTTAGGAAGCCGAGTGCAGCTAGTTCTGCAGCCTTACTCAAACAAGGTGTGTGTGCGTGCGCGCGCACACAGACACACTTGCAGTTTGATCTGAGTGACGAGAGAGAAGAGAGTTTTGAGAAGAGAGCGTTTACAGACAAGAAGGTTAAGAAGAAAGAGGTGAAGGAACATTTTGTTCTTACTGCAGCATTTTTTCTCCATCCGCATGTGTGATCAGTTTTTTTCTGGAGAATAAGGAGATTCAATTAAAGGAAGATCGTTTTTTCCTCTCAGACGGACGAAGCAGTATGGCGGGGTTTAGCGTGCACTGACGCAACGCCTGGATGCACCTGCAGAGCTTCTACAGTTTCTAAACTCAACTTTTTGGCCCCTTGGGGGAAAGTTAAATATTTAGCCTCTTTCTTTTTTTACTTAAGGGAGGCTTTTTCTTGGTTTTCAAGCTTCCAGATTTAATGTGCCATACTTATGACTCCTGGCTAACAGAGAATAAGGTGCTTTACTCTTTTGGAGTGATCATTTGATTTGGATTAAAGCTGAGAGCGAGGGTTGGAGGGACGGTTGGTAGGGAGAGCGAGCGAGCGTGCGTTACGGCAACAGAAGATGGATTTTGATTCGCGGGAACCTGAGCCATGTCTCTCGCCTGCTGCTTTTGTAAACCAGGTGCAGTATTCCAACATCCTGGAGGGCCGTTTTAAACAGCTGCAAGGTAAGATTGTTTTTTCGTCGACCTCATTCGCTCTTCTGCTTACTTTTTTACCACACACAGATAAATTACATCATCTCTCGGAAAGTACATCAGCAAAAGCCCTGTCAAATTACATCCTTTGTCATTGGAATCATAAGAACATTTTAAATCTTTGAGGCGGTCAACAACCTTAAACGTTACTTTCAACAACCTCATATGACCTCATTCAGATATAACTTGTATAAGAAGTCACCCCAAACCCAAATCTGAAACCTCCTACTGGAGTGGAAAACTTGCCATCTCTCTTTCTACTTTCTCTGCCCCAGTGATGGTGCAGATGAGAAAATAGGCCTTCAATTATTTATTTTTGACTCCTGTGCATGAGAGAGAGAGACACAGAGACCTGTGCTGGTCTCCTGGAGAGTGGCCTTGTTTCAGGAACCGCAGCGCTTTTGCCCCAGATCCAAATTACACTGATAAAATGGGAGCGAGAGGACGAGAGGGGAGTGGATAACAGTAAGGTGTAGGAGAGGGAGGATAAGAGGATGGGAAGGGAGTGGAACAGACGGGACGGCCAGAGGATAATAAGGGGAGTGGAAGGAATCATGGGAGTGGAATGGAAGAAGTGCAGTAACAAGGTGCAGAAACTCACGTGTGTGTGTACTGTATTAATCCAGAGTTTGTCACACATGTCACAGGCCACACGTTCCCAGATTCTCGTTGTATTGAATTGTGTTTTTTCAGGGTGTATCACACTTGCAATGCTTTTTATTGTCAGAAAGAGAGGCATGTGTGAACTGCTAATCCCCCCACATGACACGAGATCTGATCGTGTGTGTGTGCGTGTTTCAGGTCATGGGGAGTGTTTCTCAGTTAACAGGGAGATAATAACTTGAGTCGAGCATTGTACTTCAAGCTTATTATCTGTTGTGTCGAAAGAAAGGCATCTGCAAAACAGGCCCTTGAATATGAACACGCACGCATCCCGCAGAGACCCAAGCAACATCCAAAGTGAACCATAAGTCTCTACACACTTTCTTCTTTCCTCAGAACACAAAGAAGTTATTTTGAAGAACGATGGTAACCAAACAACATTAAACCCTGTTGACTTCGTCATTTCTCAAAATATCTTTTTTTGTGTTGCGCAGAAGAAAGAGTCATATAGAATTTGAATGACATGAGGATGAATAAATGATTTGAATGAATCACACATTTTTATTTTTGGGTGAACTATAACTTAAGGCAGCTACAGACATCGCAGGCTGATAGATGTCAAACGTCAAAGTTTTGTGGACATCACACATCCCTGCAGATTTTTTTAATGTCTAGAAAGCAAAGCTGTGCTTCGTTTAGAAATTAATTGACGGTATTTTGAATATTGATTTTTATTTCCTGAATTTAAATCAAATTGAATGTTGAAGGAGTTCATGTAAGGAAATTCTTTCTTTAAAGTGATAGAGTTCTGTCATCATTTACTCACCCTCTTGTCATTTCAAACCTGTATGACCTTCTTCCGCAGAACACAAAAGAAGATATTTTGAAGAAAGTTGGTAACCAAACAGCGCTGGCACCCATTCACTTCTATTGTATCGACATAAAACCAATGCAAGTGAATGGGGGCCAGTTGACAAGATCTTTCAAAATATCTTCCTTTGTGGTCTGCAGAGGAAATTTATACAGGTTTGAAATGACAAGAGGGTGAGTAAATTATGACAGAATTCTCATTTTTGGGGAACTATCGATGTAAATTTTGGCTTAACAAAGTTTTGTCTAAGTGTTAAAAATCTTTTATAAACCACAAAATTCATAGATTATATAGAGAGCGAAAGATATATAAGAAGAACGTGGCATCTCCCAGAATGCCATTACCGGTGTAAAATGTATATATTTTTTCTGGTCATTTCAATTTAGCATTCAATTGGATGTGGCCATTTCAATTCAACATTTAAAGTGAGCCCATTCTTAAATTTAGAATTTCGCCTAACCCTTCTTTAAAGAGACTAAAGAAAACATCTGAGATTTGAGAGAGAAAGCGAGGGATGGGAGGAGAACAGCTTGTATGTACGTGTTAGAGCACAGATCTTTGTTAATGATTTCTGCGGTTGCGTCATTTGGCACATACTTTGAGCGGGTTTCTGACACACATTCAAAGACACACACAGACTGTGTGTCTCATGTATCCTTTCTGCCTGAGCGGCCTATGATCCGCCCCTCTTCTCACCTCTGCTCTCATACACTGGTAAATCCAGTCAGGTTACCCCTAGGCTGATGTATTTTTTTAGTTAAATTTTTGTTTTCACATTTTGTATCAAGACGGGTGCTTCTTATCAGGGGGCTTGCTCAGACACCGTCCTCATGCTTGATGTAACTACTGAGCTGTGGATGTAGTAATCTTCATTTAACTACATGTATGCAGCAAAGCTTTTGTGCCAGTGTATTGTGAAGTGTGAGAGTGAGAGTGAACAGGATGGAGTCAATTTTCACAGATGTGCCTTTGGCTTTTTAAGTATGCAATATGTCATTGCAAAATGTTTCTGATAAGTTGGTGATCTAGTTCTGAGAGACACACGTTCTTCATTTTCTCTCTTCTCACTCATACTTTCTGTTTCACTGTTAATATGCTTCATTGGCATGACAAATATTTGTTCAAATTTTCAAGCTTAGCTTCAACAAAAACACTAAGGCCACATCCACACGAAGCCAGAGCTTTCTCTATATGAGCTTTTTTTTCCTTTTCACGGCGTCGTCTCAAGAAATATCTGCGTATAGACGAAACCGCTAAACTGACTCAAAACGATGTAGTGTACAGCTCAACCTGATTTTGCCAAGTGGTTGATGCAACATCTTTTGTTGACCTAAGGACAACATTTTTATAAATAAAACCTAAACCCACACCAAACCCCAACCCTAACCATAACTTACCCCTAAAATCAGAGGGAAATGATAAGTGAAACTGCGATCGTTGAGTGCGTGAAGCGTCCACAGTTCCACACTTCATATTTTCGGTTGAAAAAGTGCATCATCCGAGTACTTAAAGTGCACTTCTTTTTTGAGGATTTTCAATGTGAATGCACTGCTCACACTATTGATACTACAAAATGGCGTAGAATAGTGCATAAGTGCCCGATTTGGGATTGGCTGTATTGTACACACGAAAATGCGAGGGTGGCGTTTTCAGATTTATCCACTCTGGGACCTGGTTTCAAAAAATGTTTTAGCAGGTGAACCAGTGTAGATGGTGACCAGAGCTTTAGGAATATTAGCAAAAGAGAGCTGGAAAATATCAGCCATGCAAGAACTTTCCCTCTCATTGAAATCTCATGGTGACCAGTTAAATTCCGCTGATAAGCGTTATGTGTTTTTCAGTGTGCTTGGGTTTAAAAGGTTGTCTACCCTAAAGTCAGTCACCCTGAGGAGCTGAACACTCCCCTACTCCTCGCTCTCCCCCTCTCATTCTAACATGCTCGCTCTCATTACCCAGATATGTTCAGAAATGTTCCTTATATAATGAAAACAGACATATTTACGGAAATCTCTCGAAAATTATTCAAGGCTGCCTTGATAAACAGTAAAACACAGTCACACGTTTGCTATACTAGTGGGGACATTCCATAGACTTCCATTGGATTTATATCAGGCTTATGATATATTCTATCCCCTACCCCAACACCAAGACATTAAGAAAAACAGTATTTGAATGAATAATGATCCTTTTTATTTAATGAGGACCAGTAAAATGTCCTCGCTTGTCGGTTTTAATGATAATTCACTGTATTACTGAGGACATATGGCCCTCACAAATATAGCTAAACCAGTACACACACACACACACATACACAGTGAGTTATAGACAGTCACCAGAGATAAAAATGATTTGTATGAGGAATGGCGTGGAAGGCGTAGAAAGTCAAAAACAGGACGACCACACTATAGAAGACATATACTGTATATATATATATATATATATATATATATCACCAGTTTTCACTGATCAGATACCATCTGTATGTCTGGCTGCTGTTACGTTTGAATGGACTATGACTTTTCTCTCTCTCGAGTCAGTTTGCACAGATCTGGAAATATAGTGATCATGTAGTCATGTAGCTCAACCGGTAGTAGGGTGTGAAGTTAGCAGCGCCAGAGTCCTGTGTTCGATTCAAGGGACTAATAAAATGTGTACCTAAAATGGACTGTAAGAAAAGTGTTTACCAAGTGTGTAAATGTAAAATGTTGATGCAGATGCACGCTTACTCTCACGCTCCCTGTTATCACTGTGTTTATGTTACTTTTGTCATATTTAACTGTTTGTACTTATTTACTTTTCTGCTCCTGGAAAGTCACAGTGATGAGTTCTTCCTGGACAAAAATCCTCCCTACACACTTTCCCACTATCCTTACTGTGAGTGAATACAGTCTGCATGCATATAAATGCATATATCCATAAAATGTTGCGCTTTTTTTTATAAAAGCTGCATAGTAGAAAGTATGTGTGTGTGTATCAAAATGTTCGATGAATTGATGCATTATTTGTGTTAATTATTTTATTGAAAGTCACTTACGGCACATTCAAAGTACACATTGTACCTGGGAACGAACCCACGCTGCCAACGCAATGCTCTAAAAATTGAGCTACAAGAAACTTCATTGACATACTGCATATTTACTATACTTAGGGTAACTGTATTTGTAACATTAGTTACATCTTATAGTGTATAGCGTGGTTTGGCAAGACATCTAAGTGTGTAAAAGATGTCAAGGTATTAGGAGGATGGGGGCAGTCGTGGCCTAATGGTTAGAGAGTCGGACTCGTGACCAGAAGGTTGCCGGCTCGATTCCCAGGACCGGCGGGTAACGACTGAGGTGCCCTTGAGCAAGGCACCTTACCCCTACTTGCTCCCCAGGCGCTGCAGTGATAGCTGCCCACTGCTCCGGGTGTACGTGTGTTCACTACTCTCTGGATGGGTTAAATGCAGAGGTCACATTTCGGGTATGGGTCACCATATCTGACTAATAGGTCACTTTCACTTCAGAGTTTAAATCCCCATGAACCGGAAGTTGCGATCGTTTTTACTTCCATATTTTGACGCATTTCCAAGTGAAATGGAATTTTGAGTGAGAAAAATAGTGGGCGTGGCTTTCGTCTTTCTCTGCGATTTGATTGGATGTTTAAAAACAGTCGTTGCATTTCGAAATGGAACTCGCAGCAGACTGACAGTTGAAGGGGAGGAGTTAACTGATGCTCCGTCCAAGGCGTCTAACATGCATCATTTTAAGATGGATAGTCATTACAGGAAGGAAGTGCATTTTCAGATTTTAACTTTAAAAAAAATTAAGAAATTTAAAAAAGGAGAATGACCCACACTGATAAACTATTTACAATAAACACTTCAATATTTCATGAAAAAATAGGCATTGTAAGTTTTAATTTCACTGGGACTTTAAATGATAGTTAAGAGTGTAACAATGCTTAAGACTATACACTTTAGGATAATTTTTGACGAAAAACATCTTTTGAATGTTAGGAGTTTTTTTTACATTGTTTGCATCCTGTTCGATGTGGCTTTACTCGCCATAGAATCCATGTTGAAATCTACTCGCTGCTCCACTGGCATGTGAACGGTATGGAGGGGAATGAGGTCAGGTTGCTCAGTATTGCAGTAAAGCCTCTGGCATCAGACATCGGACAGGTTCAGCCGTGCGCTTCAACGAAGCAAATGTTCATGCCCGCAGCACAAACTGTTGATTCTTTAACTATTCTGTCAAAATTCTACCCAGTTGTTGTGGGCCAGTTCATGCATGTTCTGTTTCGCGGATACATGAAAGTTGTCAACGTAAAGCTCATAGCATTCTGTTCAGATACTCAAGATCTACGTCCAGAAGTATGCAAGTTCCTCTTTCTCAAGTGTTTGTGTTAAACTGTCATTTTTATGCACACATTTCACCACAGACCCACAAACTGCGGTGTCTTTGTTGTCCTGGATCTGAACACGTATAGATCCAAACTACGGTCAGTATCTCAACCATGACGCACGTTGTAAAGTGAGTTGCTGTCATGTTAAATAATTTTCTTTTTACACCGAAATTCTGGATCAAGGCACTTCTTCAAATAGAAGCTTATGGGACTTCAGTAAGCTTCATATATAACTATATTAAACCCCATTTAGAAATAGAAGGAAAATCAAAGCACAAGTACATTTGCATCTCTCACCTGGAGTTTTGAGAAAGCTAGCCTCTCCAAATGAAGATAAATGCTGAACAGACAGGACAGGCCACACCCTTCTCCCCAAACAACTGCTCGATGCAAACTGAAAACAAACTCAAAATATTCAGAAGTCCAATTCGGACAGGGCTCTAGTTTTCCCGCAGGAAAGCTTTAATATCATCTAAAACTAACACGTCTGTGCTTTTCTTGCACAGTTTCAGTGAAAATTGCAGAACAAATTACCTACTGTTTTTCAGCTACCTCAGGGCTCCTCAGAGAATTCTATCCATATAGTAATGTCTGTTATTTGGGGTATAATATTTATTCTCATCTTTTATACTGACCGGTGACCAATAGAAAGACTAAAGCTTAATTTGTCATTGTACTGCCCTGGTGTACATTCATTGTGGATCGAATGTTTTTTGACAACTTTTAATGTAAAATAGGAGCTGGAGTACCACCATGAAACCACCAAAAGTCTGATCTGGGATATAAAAGAATGAAATCTGTAATGAGTGTCAGATAAAGGACTGCTTAGAACTGCCTCTCTTGGTGCAGATATAACCATTATTTTATTCTTTCTTAGTTCGTAGTTTTCACATAATCACGGCGGCTGCTATATATGGATTGCAAAACAGTTTCTGTTCTTTGTTTTTCATCTTTAGATTTTTTTTCACCCTCAAGAGTTTTAAACGGTTGTATCTCCGCCAGATATTGTCCTATCCAACCATACATGAATAGAAAGCTTGTTCAGCTTTCAGGTGATGTAAAAATCTCAATTTTGGTTTTGTCGTCCAGGGTCACATATAACATTCTACAATGACTCAATTGACACTCCCATTTAATATCATGACATACAATGCAGTAAATAAATGTTACTGATTGTAACATTATTTTGACAACTAATCCTGTCCGAACAACACATTTTTAGTTTTGTCAAAAGGTGCACAGAGATTTATGTTAGGAGCTATATCAAACTAAGATGACAGTATTAAGAGTATAATGTTCTTATAATATAATAAGAGATTGCGGGCGAAATATCCCTTTGAGAAAACTTGAGGGTTTGTATCTTAACAGGACACAGGTTCAGAACAAGCTTCCTCCTGTCACTGTTCTGTTTTCCATCCTCCAGTGTCATTTACATCCTCCAGACGTCCCAGTAAAAATAACACTGAACACACTCATTTTGAGCATACCCCTCTGTGTGCATAAGAATGAGGTTATGCAAGATATTTTAAATGGGTCTCTATCTTTAAAAACCAGCTACATTCCTTCAAAAGTCTGAAAGTCAGCAATTAGAAGGCATCTTATTAACATAAAAGGATGCTGCATAAAAACTGTGCTACAAAGCTGACGTCAGGGAGCAAGCGTGAAGGTGGCAGGGGACTATTTAAGATTCTTTCAAAGGTGGAAAATCCTTCTTATAGCTATTGTGTGTTCATTCTTTCTCTGTCATTCGGTGTCTGTGTGTGTGTTTGTGTTAGCGTTAATAAGTACTTGCTGCACTTTGCTGTAACAACAGGCCGCTGTTAACAGGTGTGTTGTTTGGGCTGGTAATTGATCTGAGACACAGACCAAACCTTTTTTTCATTCATTTTAACTTTATTGAGTATGTGAAACATACATTGAAAGAGGAATGGTTCAAGGAAATAGTCACCATAGATATCTCTGTCATATTAAATTGAAAGGATAATCGTTTTTAAGAAAAACGAACTTAACCTCATGGCAGTCCAAACCTGCATACCTTATTTTATTTGCTAAACTAATGTTTTGTGTTTTTAAAAATCTCAGATTCTCATCTTGTAAAACAAGATCTGAAAGTAAGTACATGAAAAAATAGATCATACAACTTATTCACTATATTCTTCTGTAATATTAGCTTTGTGTGAACAAGACCAAATTTTATGTTGATATTCACTAAAAATATTGGCTCTCTGTATCTTAGCAACCTGATCATGTGATTCAAAGCCTTGTTTGTAATTAGTATTGTAGGGAATCTTTCTTTTTTAAAATCACTACACTGTCATGCCCCTTTAGATGATTAGCAAACAAAATATGAACTCCATGGTTGAGAGAATACTTCAAGTGTGCGGAGCTGTAACCTTTAGGCAAAGCATGACTATTTTGAAGAATCTATAATATAAGATTCTATAATATAAGAACTTTTACGTAGTATCGTATACATTTCCATACTTCAGTCCATTTATATCCATTGGTTCTTATAATTTTTGCAGGCTTAAGTCGTTTAAAAAGCCATTTAGATGGATAACTTTAAAATACACAGACATTACTGACTTTAATGAGTCTCAAATGCGAGCTCAAGGTGAACTTGTAGCTTCTTTATAGTTCACTCCAGCTGTACTAATGGGCTGTCAGACTGTCACAGGACTCGATTACCCACATTCCTCCAGTGACAAAGGGTAGGCTGCCCCCTTTCCTCTCAATAGGCCGTAACCATGGCAACAGCGATGGTCTCTACTATAGTGATTAGTTGATCAGAGGTGGAGACGTGGGCAGAAACGCAAGCAGAAGAGAGAATCCCGGAAGACGTAGGGGTTAAAAATAATGACAGGAGAGAGGGATGAAAGAGTGGAATGTGTGGCTCCCCAAAGCACGAACAAACAGCCGCTAGACTGCAGCAATTACACGACTGCTACCAGATGTGTGTGTGTAGTTTGAAATCTGTTATTGTGCAAATGTGTTATTCTTTGAATTCCTCCCATTCTCTTGTGTGTTTCTCTCTGTGTGTTTATCATCGTAGTTAATAGGCAACAGTGGTCTTCCAGATGGAGTCACTCTGGTTGTGATTCAAATCTGGTCATAACTTTGTTCATTAGCTTCAGTAGATATACTGGCATTATTTTGCCATCAGCATTGGTGTTCTTTTTTTTCTGTATCATAACAGGTATGCAGAAAATGATTTGTACCCAACCATTGATGCATCAAAACTAAACCACTACCCCATCATCAATGGAGCCCTACACTAAAAACATACATTATGGCACACCATCAGTTGACTGGTGCACTGTTTCTGATGTGCTGCAGAACTGCATAGCTTCAGCACTCCCATCGTAGATGGCCTCCAGCTGTCATGGCGCAATGTGATGCCTATCGCTTTCAGTGCAGTTCATCATAAAAACATGTACATATTTGAGTTTAAGAGTTTATCTTCCGGACATCAGAGCTCACGCATTCCAGTTAATGTTTGCACAGTGATGTTATGCTATCACCGATATTGTTTTCTCAAAACATGACTGTATTTCCACAAAAGTAGTGGAGGGTGTAGAGGCGTATGTGTATGTTTCTGTGTGTGCCAATAAATATGTTGTGTACACAGATTAATTGCTCTGTCAACATTGTACAAGTCAATATCATCAGTCTCTCTCTCAAATACCCACACATGTCAGCTTTCTTGAGACTTACCTGAGATGCTTATTTTTAACATGTAGTGCAACACTACAAAACACAGACGTGTGTGTGACGTGTGGATTAGGCCAGTTAACTTTGTGCACTACATACCCAAAACCTCAGATAATGGGTTTATGTAAGTTATGGATTTGTCAAGTCATCAGGAATATGATTGTACTGTCTCATGCTCTGCTTCTCGTGAATATCACCTCAGGGAATGAGGCCCTGCCACAACATGACCAGCCTGCAGTGGAATTTAAACACGTTATGTATATTAACACGTACAGTATATATGCATACACAGTGTGTAGAAATTTTTCAAATTCCCCCCATGAGGGCAAAACACGTACACACGAGCATATTGCATAAAGGCAATTCTGTGCTCATTCGCCTCCTATTTAGTCCGTTTTAGGTTGTGGTTCAAGCCAGAGAGTGTTGATACATGTATTTGTGCATGTCATAGTTGAGAATGAAGACAATGAAAGACCCCATAAAATCTAAATTGGTTTTTGGCTTTGGTGGCTTTAGCTTTAAGGCCATTTCTGTGCTAGTGTACGCCTTAATATTGACAATTTAATTATAGCAAAATACACATTTATGTAAATGTACAGTCTTTCTCTTCCTGGAATATGGAATTAAACTGTTGATGTCTTAAATGCCTACAGTATATTAAGTGAGCCCTTCAATATGTCCTGTTAAATCTCCTGTGTCAACACCAAAAGAAAAATGCCCCTGTAAAATTACGCTGTCTTTAAACTGGAAGTTCTGTCCATTTTCACTTTACATTTAAAAACTGTGTGCGTTCTTTCAGCATCAAGTCACCTTGAATTGAAAATGTCTATTCTGTCTGCCCACTGTTATGTTTTTTACTTCTAATCTGTTCCCATCAGTGGACCAACATTATGCCAGTGTTTCCTCATTTTCAGGAAATGTTTCGATATTAAGAAAGACAAAGTTTGAACTTGAGTAAGCTATTCTCTCTCTCTCTCTCTCTCTCTCTCTCTCTCTCTCTCTCTCTCTCTCTCTCTCTCTCTCTCTCTCTCTCTCTCTCTCTCTCTCTCTCTCTCTCTCTCTCTCTCTCTCTCTCTCTCTCTCTCTCTCTCTCTCTCTCTCTCTCTCTCTCTCTCTCTCTCTTAAATGATTACTAGGCAGATATTAACCTTCAGAGAACACAAGCTGTTGTTTCCATAACAATGACCTTTATGTTTCTATGGTAACTCTTTAGCTATACTGGGAATATTGCTGTGAAAGTTAATGAATATGAGCTTGTTGTGTTTATTGTTGACATTAGTACAGGGGCTTTAGTTCCAAAGGTTTGCGTAGGATTGACATCACCATCAATGACATCAAGCCAGCAATGAGTGCAGTGGTTTAGTGATTGTGTTGTTATTGGGTTAAAAGCTATTCTATTGTGAGATGTTGTTCAGACCAAAAATGTAAATACACTCAGTATGTTGAGACGTAGCGATGATGAGCACGTGCTGTCTGTTCACACAGACGTCATCCGGTCTCAACGCTAAACAAGCACACACATGCTCATAACGCAAACATCTCTTTTGCAAGTTTGTCATTGGCTGTTACTGGCACTCTTTGGGGGTGTGGTAAACACAGTAGCTTCCAAGTAAAAGTGTGAATGTGCTTATTCTGAGTTTGACAGATGTATTCACAGCTTGTGTGGCGTGTGACATTTGATTGGTCAAAGGCTCTGCTGTCTGCCAATCAGGATATTTGTGGACTTTTTTCATTTGTTGTCTGGTAGCTCATCAAGACTCATCTTTATAGGACAGACTGTGAGCAGTTGTGTTTTTAACGCAGTAGTCAGAAGATGAGCTGTTGACTTTCACAAGAAACATTTGCACTATAAACACCTTTTATGGTCAGTATTTGCCTGTTTAACATTCAAATATAAAGTCTGTTTTTTCCACCCTGACAATGTCAAGACTTTTTGAGAACAACTCATATACGCCTTGGTGGTGCAACAGGTATAAATTCTACGCAGGACTTAAGGCACATTTTACGTACAGACTAGTCTTACGACCGGGTGTACGTCCAGCTGGTGCAACCGGCCCCTGGTGATATCATGTTATATTATTAATCATAACATAAATGTGAAAACTATACTGTTTAAAGCAAGGAGTAAGAATCGTGTGTGTTCAGTGTGAAAATGTGTGTTTGAATTAATTTGAATAGCAGACAGGTACCGACTATCTGTTAATATTGATATTGGCCATCCATCTTAATGGTTATTTGACTGCTGTACCCTCATTCTGTTTTGCATTGTAAAACAGGTCATTGTCCTGTGGCTCCCTTCTGCTGCTTGCTGTGCGACTGTGTATAGGGCGGCTTGGCAATACATGTCAGGTCCAAATTTGAAAACCCGAATTAACATCTCTTCATGAAATATATTTTACTTTAAGTCTACTAATGTTAAAAAGAGATGTGTGTCACGTGGAGTGTCACAATACCACCAGTATTCACAATAACCGGGATATTACACATCATAATACAGGGCTCTAGACTAACATTTGAGAGAGGTGGGCCCTTAATTTGATAGCACCAGAGTCATGGGGTGAGGTAAGAAAAAAGAATCACTAAAACTTCATTCAAGTGTGTTTAATACATTAATAAATCAATTAGAAATGAATTCAAATTATTAAATTAATTATTTTTAGTGTATATCCCTGTTGAAAAAACCAGCATATGCTGGTTTGGTATGTTTTGATGGTGGTTTGCGCTGCTTTAAGCTGGTCCTTAGCTGGTCCATAGCTGGTCAAACCAGCATCAAAACATACCTAACCCAGCATACGATGTAAACTCTCTTTCAACACTTTACCATGTTCAAAGCATTGTTTCTTAAAGCTACTTTCTTCCTTTATTTGTTGTGAACAACTCATATAAGAGAGCACAATTCCTTTAATATCAGTGATTGTTTTTGGGCCCGTCCTTTGTTGTTTAATGAACATTATAAACCGAGATCTTTATTATGCTGCTGCCAGATACACACTATACTGTAACACACGCGTTTTGTGTCCCAACTGTTTGTTCACGAAACGGACAACCTTAACAAGATTCCTGTTAATATGGGAATTTTTATGTAATTTTGTGTTTATATGTCCGTTTCAGAGTAAGAAGGCGTGAAAGAGAACTCAGTTTAGTATTTTGTGCGTTGACTCCCTGGGCGCACGCATATCACAAACAACCCACCAGACCTGAAGGCTTTTAGTGATTATTCTTCATGAAAGTTGAATTGATACACGTTTGGCCTTTATCTACGGTGGACCACTAGTGCATATGACAACGAAATTTAAAAAGCAAATATAAGTTCACAACACAACGGAATCAAGCTACAACACAACAGAATAAAGCCACAACACAACGGAATCAAGTCACAACACAACGGAATCGAGTCACAACACAACGGAATAAAGCCACAACACAACGGAATCGAGTCACAACACAGCGGAAATGCTCCCGACCACTAGGGGGCACTTTCGGCATGATAAAGCTAGGTCATGCCGGGTAGGAGGTGCACGTTTTGCTGGGGTTGTTTTGCTTGTGTAAAGCATTTAAAATGAAAGTGTGCTCTACTGTGTAAAAACTGAATGTCAATGGCAAACAATCTCATATGAACAAATTTGAGATTTGTTACACAGCGCTTTTGAATGCTTGATTTTGATTGGCTAGTCATGACATTCCAATGTAGGCCTATGTTATGGCCCTTTCACCAGACTTGGCAGTTGGACACAGTTGCTGCGCTGCTGCTGTCTCTCATAGTGAAAATGTCTCCGGGCGGACGTTCAATGTCACTTAACCAGCCTGAAGTTGATGTATATTTTAAATATGCAGGCAATTTTTGCGGTAATGACTAATACTAATGACGCTCATTTTAGGCACAGTTTACTATGACATTTTGCACGTATCGTGTATTTTAACTTGCAAATCAACACACTCTGTATTCTTTATTTAAATCTCTGTATTTGTCTTCTTTTTGTTAGGTCATATAACTTCAGGAATTCCATTATTAAAACTATGTTCTCCGTGTTTTGAGTTCACTAAAATGTTGATAGGTTAAAGCCAGCGCGGATGCCGTTCACAAAAAGAGCGCTTGCGAAGAGCCGTGCCAGTGGAAGGATTTTGGGCACCACTTGCGCACCACCTCCGTGCTGCCAACGAAACCCTCGCGTTTTGCAGCTTACCGCATGTCTCCCTCTGAAAATGAGCTAGACATTCACGACTGCCGCTCAAAACTATTAACAGAGGATAATCCTGGTCCTTCAAATCACCTTTACACAAACATCATATATACTGTAAATACACCATAAGATTATATTTGCATTGCATTGTCGCCTATTTGCATTGACATTCTGCCTTAACAACCAGCATATGAGTTTACCTCCGCTGCTTCTAACATATAGCTAGCCTACATAATTTGGATGGAAAGAATGAATTCCAAAACCTCTACTGACATACCCGGGTATCGTAGACTGGTAGAGTTTTTCGATGTGTTTAAATGATTTTAAATGCTAGAAACTGTATTGTGAGCTATACATTGGTCGCATTTACAATAGGCTAAGCGTTTAAATGAAATTATTTATTTAACGTTGAAATTAAAGAATTAGTGTTGTCACGGTACCAACATTTCAGTAGTCGGTACCAATATCAGTAAAATTCCACGGTTCTCGGTACCAATTTCGGTACCAAAGCAAAACACCAGTACATGCTAATTGAAACACAATTTTATTGATAAAGCTCATTGGTAATATAAATGTATAGAAAGCAATGCCATTTTGTACACATGGAGTATAAAAGTTAATTGTTGCTGAAACGGTGCTCACTGGGGTCTTTCATGCTGATGAACATCCTCCTCAGTCTGCTGCTGTATAAGACAAATAGGATAAACTTCATTAAGTCAACTGACTGAACAAACATGCATATGCAATATTAAAACAAACCTCAGTTTTTATACTGCATTTACACAAGATTACTTACATTAAGGTAACTGTATATTAAAATAATAAATGCAACAGATATATTTTTCTTTAGTTTAAATGTGGCTTTTTAAACCTAATGGAGTTATCTATCCAAGACACACACATTGCTAGTCATAGTTAGTATGGTAGTTTTCTAGCACATAGATTTCAGATAGGCCTATATAAAATAGGTACTGTAAACCCCATCCTGTCCTCCCATTTATTTTACCCCATTACGGTTATAAAAGCATTAAATGGTTAATAAGGACACTTGACTGGATTAGCATTGACACTAAAATATTAACACGCAAACGGATGTTTATTTTAACGTAACCTTTAAATTTAACATATGTTACAACATTCATAATGCAAACGCAACAGAATTTGAAACTTAACGCTTGAACTTGTTAACTTAAATCCGGATGTTTCCTCCTTTCACCACACAACTCTGTTGGTTTTCTTCGTGATATGACTTGAATCTGAAGTATTTCTGCGCGCATCTCTTGTGGATCGGAGCCGCGTTTATCCGCTCATCACGTCTTATTGCGTCTATAAAAAGTTTCGGACCGACAACCTGTCAGACAGAGCATCAGGACCCGGTACGTCGGTGGTACCGGGTCTTATGAAAATTAGGTACCGACAACTTTTTTATTTTTAGGTACCGACTTGGACCCGAAGTAGCGGTACTTTTGACAACACTATAAAGAATTAAATGAAGATATGTTTTTCATGCTTTGCTTCTTTTGTGTGTATATGAATTGAAATAATCAAGACTTTAAATGACTACGGCCAAAAACGATTTAATCAGAAATTAAATGATGAGCATTGAAAGGAAAATATTTATTTTATTTTATTTTATTACTTATTTTCTTTGGTAAATGCAGAACAACAAACAGCAATGATGTGCATTAAAAACAACGTTTTTCCTTGATTACACCATCTTTAGCTAAATATTGTCAAATGGAATACGGAAATAAATGGCTGTGTCCACATTTATTTATAATTGTATAAATTTATACTTACCATGCCATTTATATTTGCCTTAATTTATATTTACCATGGCCACCTGCGACTGACATTATGAATGCACTTGAAACGACGAGGAACAAGACACATTTTGAGAAAATCTGACAAAAATACAAATTAATAAGCTATTATTGGGTTATTATTATATAGATGTTTTTAAATGACAAACACGACTGTTTTCAAGGAAAATACACGTTTTATTGTTTACAAATGCAGAAAAACACACAGCAGCAGGTGCAAGTATAACGAAACGTTTTCCTTCATGAAAAAAGATAGCCATCTTCAGCTAAATATTGTCAATCGAAAATAAAAGCTGTTGTTTACGCTGTGTGTGTGTGTGTGTGTGTGTGTGTGTGTGTGTAAGGGTACAGACGAACATAGTCTTCTTTTAAACATGGCTAAGCAATCAAATTTCAATCCAACTATCAAAACACGTTGTATTTTTTATTATTATTTTGATTAAAGTACTTTTCAACTTTAAGTCTGCATTTAGATCCAGACAATGCCACAGTCTCCTATCTCAGTTTCAGTGTGCAAGCTCTGGACTTAGTCTGCATTCGTTTTTTTACTGTTACTAATAATTGATTCCTCTATTAAATATTGTTTTCATTACCAATTTCTTTAACCTTTATTATGCATGCATAACGCATAAACCAAGTGTAAAAAACGTGAGCATTGAGCATTGCGTTTTATGACTAACGAAATGGGAATATAATGCAAAGCTTGCTTTGCGGTATTGATGGAGAGCTTTATACAATAGTATAGTGCTTAAAGTTTAAACACATGTTTTGTGCATTAGCTTCACATGCATACAATACTTGCAACACATTTCGTTATCTTTGCTGTTTTGTACCTTAGCAGGGGAAATTCTTGTATTCTGCAGGTGGCAAAACATATTTATTTCAGTTGCGAGATTAAGCTCTTCACTCATTTACCCTGTCGGTCCGTCTGCTTCATCAGACCTTCAATGTCTGGAATTTATCGCCGCTTTCTTTGGCCAAGGCCCGCCCAAGAGGCCATATAACTGACAGGAAAAGTAACCAATCACGTTTCGTTTTGTGCCGCGTCATATTTAGAGGCGTGGTAATGTCCCCGCTGTAACAGACCAGTGTAAATTCACGAACGTGTCAAGAGTTAACAGCAACAAAGTGATTATAAGTTTATGCTGTGAACCTTGCATACTTTTAAGAATTAAGCGTTTAGTCTATCATGATGAATTCTTATAGCAACCGTTAGAAACACGAAAGCTTACTTAGATCATTTGGCTTCGTGTTGTTTCCAGGCGGACCGCTATAGAACGCGACACGCAGGTCTCCCGGAAATCCTGTGAAATTCAACCAATCAGATGGCGACTTAGAACGTGCTGAAGTGTTTCCAGAAAAGTGTGCCGCCAACGGTCCGTGGGCATGACGTCTGAGGCTGAGACTACCATTAGGCTACATCTTTGGGGGCGGGGGCACTGATAGATAAGCGAATGGTAATATCATTATTGTGGATTATTTTGGCTGTGATAACTGTGTAGTGACAATCTGATATAGTTACTGCCCAAGTCTTGGTTAGGTTTAAGGCTAGGTGTAGTTAAAACCACCTAAAACAGTTAAAACAGTGAAAGTATAAAGTGTGTTCTCACTAATAAAGTAAAACAGATGTGTACGTATGTGTATCTTCCTCCCCCTCAGTATGGAATGTTCAAGGTCTGTGCATTTCTAAACACATCAAGGTTATAGTACCAGAACTCTGATAACAGACACACTGACCCATGCAGCACACTCTGGTTAATGCTTCATTACTGGGTAGAGCCTGTCTGGTCATAACACAAATTCAGTTTATTTTGTAATAGCATAGTATCTATCCTCTGAATGCACCCTGGAACGCATCCTATAGTGTGTGTATAAGGTACGGCAGTTATGTTATAAAATGTACATTTAAATATACAATCGCAGAAATGGATAATTTTGGAATATATTTTCATATGGAATTAAAACAATCATTCAACACGCGACTCTGTCTTTGGATGTGTAACACATGCTCTCGTGCACTTACATGCAGCCTACAAGGAAATAAAGAAAGCGCTTTATGTTCACCAGGAACTATAGATGAGTTCAAGCATCAAAAATCCTGCCAAAAGACATGCCACATCTCCAACATTTATTCAAGATGTAATTTCATACACGCAGAGATTTCTGCTATGTTGTTACAGAGTAATAAAAGACGTTTCAACAAACTGGCCAGAGGGAGAAATTATCTGGGTGTATAGTGTAAGCCAGGCCTACTCAAACCAGTTCAGTTTTGTGTGTTTACAACAGTAAAGCAGAGGTCCTAAGAGAACCATTTCTGTCATTGTGTGCATGTATGTGTGCGCTTGAAAGCATCTCTCGCTTCTGCAACGGGTGACCAGCAGAACAGGTTTCCTCAGCTGATGTGTGTGTGTGTGGAGAATTTCTCGGAACTAGCTTGTGTGCGAGTTTGATTATATGTGTGGATGTAAAAGGACCAAGCCCTGTTCTGGACAAAAGTGAAATGTTCTTAAGTCTGTCTGACTGTAGCTTTAGATCATGTGTACAGTCTGTTATTACTGTTAACAGATTAATTCTATTAGACTCTTATTAGACATGCTGACACACTGAAATAT
The DNA here is from genome assembly GCF_024868665.1 of Triplophysa rosa. NCBI lineage: Eukaryota > Metazoa > Chordata > Actinopteri > Cypriniformes > Nemacheilidae > Triplophysa > Triplophysa rosa. The sequence goes on along the minus strand of NC_079891.1, from coordinate 18,991,363 downwards.
TGGTTCAAGGAAGCATATTTTGCTTAGTGTATTAAACCAATTTAATGGACCAATCATATTTAATAGCATTGTGACATTTTCATGACAATTAAACACACACACCCTCCCTTAAATCATATTTTCATAATGCAAATATAAATGAGACTGTAATAAATAGTAGTAATCTATTGTACAGTATGTTTTAATTGTACAATATGTCTTCAGCATTTAAGTGTTTTAGTACTGACTCAAATTTATTTTGATTAAAAAGAAAACATAGATATTGATAACCGTTATTCCGATGATTAAGAATCATGATCATATTGTGTTAAAACATAAATAATTCAGTGTCGATATTGTGAGCATTATGGTTGTGATACAGTACCACCCTACACTATTTTCAGGGTGATTGTTTGGCCAAACAAAAGAAAGCACAAAATAAAACAAATTTAATGAATTTGATGATAACATTATTTTATTTATTTTTAAAAACCTGCGTGAATTATTTTGGTCACAATAATCTTGTATTAAAAAACTGATATTGTGACTGCCCTAATGATGGCTTTATTTCATCTAATACAACTGCCAAAGTTTGGTCCACCAACTTGTTTTGGCATTAGTAAGATTATTACCTGGACTACATGAGATGTCAGTCTACTGTCTATTTTTATTAACAGTGAGACTTTCGTATACACAGAAACAATTTCTGAAAATGTAAAAAAAGGTTCGAAGAAATTGATGTGAGATGATTTTATGTGTGTGTGCAAGTGTATGTGTGTGCGGGCATGCAGAGGGTGTACTTTTTTAGTAATAGCTTCCTAATCCGTCCAGTCTAACCAGGATCAGGCCCCTTCAGAGAGATACACACACACATAGACACGCCATCTCTTTACTTTAGGTTTTCAGATGTTGTGATGTACATGTAGTGGTTTCGTTCGTACTTGTACTGCCATTTCTGTCTGTGTTTACACTATTGCCTTCTGATCCAATTCCAGGTGAAATAACAAGCTCAGTGCTAATTGACAACAGCATATGTGTGTGTTAAAAGAGAAGATCTGTGACCAGATGGCTGTAAAGCTGACCTCGTGTTGCCTTTTGCTATCATTTCGCTCTCATGTTCTTTTGTTGTTTGTTTTATTTGACGTTTGGAGCTCATAACATTTTCTTATCAGCAATTAAATTAACATGCTTAATTTAAACTCATTACAGGAATAATCTTGTCGTGTTACGCAACACGCCGCTCTCTCTCCGTCAGGCCCTGTTTGTCTTACGGTAGTATAGGTGGTAGTGAGAGGGAGTTTGTATGTACTTGTGTTTGTTGTAAACAGCTTGGCTGTTCCTTTATAAAGGTCATTCGGAAGATGAACTTTGAGCCTCTTACAGACCAGCTCCATATGCTTTCACAGAGCTCTCGTGACACTAATACTATGTTCAAGTAACGCTATCGCCTTTACTCATTAGACACTCATCTGTCCACTGTTTTATCAAGCTTTCCTGCTTCAAATCCATTTCCTGTTTGCCTGGTGTTCAGGATCATCTTGGTCTCTTTGTCAGTCATTGCTTTTCATTATGGGCTAATTAACTTTTTTTTAACATGCTTAATTACGTCATACGGCTTTTTTTAGCCTCACTGTGTGGTGAAGTCCCGCCTCTCCTGTCTTGTAATTGGCTGGATCATGTGAGTGATGTGTGCTCTGATTCATGTGGACAGCTATCAGTCAAAGCTGTCATTGTTCTGCAGTAATTAAGTTGCTTTAATGGAGTTTGGCGTTGCTGTCCTAGGCCCATGCAAAAACTGTCATTTATGAATGCTTGTTTTGTGCCAGGTTGTGAAATCAAGGTCATGGCATTTAACAGTCAAATTTATGGAGTCTTATTCTGGACATTCTAAGGATTTACTCGTGTTTTCTTGATATATTTTTCACGTTTTTAATAGAGCTGTGATTGATTTAATGCATTTTGTCCTCCAATTCCAATACATTCTTAATCGTTTAACTAGTAATAATAACACTAATTTAAACTCTTTGCACTACAGATTTTTATTTACAAGCTGTTTCCAGGATAACAACATGTCAATTACATGAGGAACTGTCTATTTTTAAACTCAGCAAGTTACCCAGCAGTAACAGTGCACACACAACCCTTTTTATAGTGTAAAATGGGCCTGAGGTTAAGAGGGTTCACCATAAATGACTTATATCGGGGGTCTGTATGACAGATGGGTCTCTGGAGATCAGTTTATTAATTTAAAATGTGCTGTATGTTTTTAAGTAGACTGGCACCTAACAGCTCTTTTTCACTTTTTCTCAAAACTGTTTTTGTATAATCAAGCACCGCTTCAAAACTACAGCCCCAGCTCCGTCCGCTTCCTCGATTACACACACACAAGCAATAGTTTTGACTCCGTTTATAATGTAGACGAGATGTGGCGTCATTTAAGAGAGAGAGGACAGTCTGTTCTGTGTTGAGAGACAAATGTTTTTCTATGTTTTGTCAGTAATTTACAAATGACATCTATATATTGTGTGCAAAATCCCTGGCAATGATATTTGTTTACATTTTAAAAAAAGAATTGTTTGTTTTTGTGCATGAATGAATATTCTTGGTCATCATAAAAGTGATTAGGTTCCACAGCTCTAGTTGTTAAAGGTCCAATGTGTAATTTTTTGCAGGATCTATTGACAGAAATGCTAATATTCATAATAATATACATAACTTTGTCTTCAGAGGTGTATAAAGACCTTACACAAGGAAGCGTTATGTTTTTATTACCTTACAATGGTGATGACGTGACGACATCTTAGTGCTGTGTCAGCCACCGTAGTGCTTCGAAAGGGAGGGGGGACCGGTGGAGTGAGCTGTTGGTTGCAATTTTCAACCTCACTGCTAGATACTGCTATATTTATACACTGGACCTTTAAGTAGTTTTTGATAAACAATTGTAGTATAGTTCTGAAAACAACTAATAGTCAGTTCATTGGTGTTATTAAAGCTGCAATCTGTAGTTGCAACAGTTATTTGACCACTATTTGAGTAGTTGACCATCGTGAGTGATCCATAATTTGCAGTCTTCTCTTTTCATGAATTTTGCACTGCTTTTGTGCTTGGATTCACTTGACTGTGCACTCAAATTATTTGTGCCTAAACCTCTTTTTTTCCACTTCCAGATGAGAGAGAGGCAGTACAAAAGAAGACCTTTACTAAATGGGTGAACTCCCACCTGGGTCGTGTGACCTGCAGGATTGGTGACCTCTACACTGACCTTCGCGATGGACGCATGCTTATCCGCCTGCTGGAGGTTCTCTCGGGAGAACATCTGGTTAGCATCCGTTTCTTTGTTGTTTTATTTATCTGTTCATCAGAATGTAAGTCATTTAATTACCCATTCTCTCTCTCAGCCAAAGCCCACCAAGGGCCGTATGCGCATCCACTGTCTGGAGAATGTTGACAAGGCTCTGCAATTCCTGAAGGAGCAAAAGGTTCACCTGGAGAACATGGGTTCTCATGACATTGTTGATGGAAACCACCGGCTCACACTCGGACTCATCTGGACCATAATCCTTCGCTTCCAGGTAGGGGTGTAGCCTCCACTAGAGACAAGAAAGACAGGGAAAATTAGGTGGTACATTAGTCAGGATGGCCTGTATGGATATTTTAGCATGCTCATTGGACAATACCAATCATATTGCTGAGCCCTTTGCCATGTTTATAGAAACTGTCTGTCATTCAAACGACGGTTTAAAGTGCAAAGTTCTATATACAAATGTAATAATCCACTGATCACGCTACCACCCCTTCCAGGTCAAAATGATATTATCTCCTCCACCGCATCACAGTGGTTAATTGATTCAAATACTGTCACTGTCACTGCCCTCTCTGAGGCTGTGCAAAGGAAGATTCATCATAGATGGTCATCATAATCACGCCATGGTTATAAAAATGTTACAGCATTTCCTGTTAACTAAATCAGCCCGTTGTCAGTGAATCACCACAGAAATACTTTGATGACATTGTGCCAACCAGTGGATTTCACCTTAAAGTGGAAGGTCACCCAAAAATCAACTTTGTGTGATTTTTTTACTCACCCACATAACGTTAAACATGTTTAGAGAACTTCCGGAGTCTTCGGACCACAAATAGAGATATTTAGGTGACATCCGAGAGATTTCCAGGCCTTTTCATAGAAATCATGGTGTCAGTTTTTACCAAGGTCCAGAAAAGTACTAAAGACATCGTTGAATTGGTCCATCCGCGCATAGTGGCTCAGTTGAATTTTTTTGAAGCGACGAGATTGCTTTATGTGAGAAGATGAAGAAGAAGTGCTGTCATGAACGCGCCATACACTGACAAGACAGAGGAGAACATATCGATTAAAGTCGGTATTTTGGTCTTTGGTCTTCAGTACTTTTCTGGACCTTGGCAAAAACTGACAACATGATGTCTATGAGGAGGCCTGTAAATCTCTCGGATGTCACCTAAATATCTCTATTAAAAATGCCAGTTTTTTTAAGAGTAGGGGTGTAACCCCCGGCATCCTGGCCAAATTCGCCCATTCGCCTCTATACATCATGGCCTCCTAATCATCCCCATATGTACTAATTGGCTTCGTAACTCTGTCTCTTCTCCACCAATAAACTGGTGTGTGGTGGACGTTCTGGCGCAATATGGCTGCCGTCGCATCATCCAGGTGGATGCTGCACATTGGTAGTGGTTGAGGAGATTCCCCCTTCCATGTAAAGCGCTTTGAGTGTCCAGAAAAGCGCTATATAAATGTAACAAATTATTATTATTATTTGTGCTCCGAAGACGGCAGAAGTTCTCTAAACATGTTTAACGTCATTGTGGGTGAGTAAAAAAATCACACAAAGTTGATTTTTGGGTGACCTTCCACTTTAAATACTGACTTTTGATTGACACTTAGATATATGGGCATGTCTGGCCAAAAATGATCATTTTAGTCACAGTTTGTCATTATCTACTTCATAGCCTTTTATTTTTCTTTGTTATGCCTCCCAGATTAGTTGTGTTCTTTTTGTTTTTCCTCCAGACAACTCTGTCAGTCCATTATCAAGTCATTGTCATTCTTATTAGCTTGTTTTTGTTTCCGGGTTCATTGCCTGTTTGATTGGCTTGTAAATTTGCATCGGCTCAAAATCTGTTCAATTGAAACAAGTTAATTATCAATGCCCAGTGATCCAGATTGATTCTGATGAGTTTATAAAGATGTTAGGAAGATGGTCAGATTAGAGATGTAACTCTATTTTTTAATGTTCAGGTCATGAATCATCTGATTATAAATGATTATAGTGATAAAGGGCAGTCTACAATAAATGTGATAATGTGAGATTGCCAGTGTTGTATTCAGTTTTTTAATGTGAATGATATTGGGTATTCGGGTCATATGATACCTGGTTTGAGATTTCTCTCAGCAAGAGGTCTTTTGTATTGTGTTTTTTGTTGCCTCTAAATAGATCAGCTTTACACCCCATAGATGTTCATTCTCTGGCAAAATTCGGTTCGCATGAGTAAACAAGTGCTATTTGAAGCAGTTCCACATATTCTAATTTTGATCTGGATTATATTGAACTGTGTATTCAGCGAGTAATGTAATGGGACAAGAAAAGTTTATTCGGTCATGTGATTTAAAGCAATTAAAGGCCACATGCACATTGCATCTAAATAAGGCTGTTTCTCCTCTTCTGAGGACTTAATCCGGTTCTGTATACACAGTTATTTAGTTATTTATGGGAGTGTCTGAACCCATTTGTGCACTTTGACACCCCTCTTGTCTTTTTCCACAATAGTTGCTTCCACAATGCAGTCAAAACTTTATAATGTCCAAAATAATCAAATCATCCAAACTTCATTTCTAACCAAGAGGTAAGGATTTGTGTTTATGCGATAAAATGTATTATACATTTGTTTTAATCAGATCCAAGACATCAGCGTTGCGACTGAGGACAACAAGGAGAAGAAGTCGGCCAAAGACGCTCTGCTATTATGGTGTCAGATGAAGACTGCCGGGTACGAGATGAGTGGAATGAAAGAGTGGAAAGGATGAATGAGAGATTGTGTGACATCACTGTTCTGCTAGTTCTTTAGAGAATACACAAACACATCATTCTGTTCCAATGAACCTTGCTCTCCCGCAGGTACCCAAATGTCAATGTCCACAACTTCACCACCAGCTGGAGAGATGGTCTTGCGTTCAGCGCCATCGTGCACAAACACAGGTATCGATCTGAGCACACATGTGCAAGTACAGCTAATTGTACTTATGCTAATTTTCAGCACAAAAATGTTTTTGATCAAATCATTGTTGTGAATCTCTCTTTTCACCATCTGATGTGTGACTAAATTTATGTGCAAGTTTGGTATTTTTACTTTAATGGTATTAAAGGGATAGTTCACCCAAAAGACAAATTCTTTCTTGTCCTCATGTCATTTCAAACCTGCAGAGCACAAAATATATTTTGAACAAATCTGGTCTCCAAACAACATTGGCCACCGTTGACTTCCATCATATAGACAAGCGGTTCTCAAACTTTTCATGGTCGTGCCCCCCTGTAAACCCATTTAAAGAACTGCCCCCTCATACTGTACATTGAGTTTAGATAAGATAATGTGTAAAATATGTTAGATATAGTTTATATATATATAGTATAGTATATATATATATATATATACATTAAATATAATCTATAAATATAATAATAATATAATCTATATGTAAAGAAGCAAAAAATACCTGTATATGACAGATTGATCTCAAGAGATCAGATTATAAATGTAACAACCCTGCTGATAAAAACAAAAGAAACCCAAAGAAATGGTCACAGAACCATTAGTGAACCATTAGCTTTTGCATCAAAACCATTACACATTTTTGTGTTTTGGGCATTATTCCAAAAGGATTAATCTGCCAGATCACGAGAACGGTGCGCGTTTCATTGGTTTTAACACAAGCGAGAGTTTTTAATACAGGCGCAGTGTGGTGTCATTTGCCTGTCGAAAATAGCGCTTTACATCTTTAATAACTGTCAACAGTTCAGAAATAAATGAAAAGGCACTTTATTTACACGCCACTCCCTTCACGCGCACTATATGTGTGTATGCCCTTATTCTGAAATAAGATGATGTAGAGATTACTGCTGCTGCATGCCTGAGTGGACGTTTGCCTACTTTGTAGACATTAAGCTTTTGTGCGCAGCCTAAAATTGTACTGCGCGGCCGCTTCAGACTGAACATTGCCCTCCGTCAATTTGCAATCGCGTTGCTCCGTGCATTCGCGATCGAATTCCACAGGTTGGGGTTTCCGGGGAACCGTCGTGCCACACCTGCAGTACCTCTGTCTGCGCCCCCCTGACCCTGGTTGAAAACCACTGGTATAGACACATAACCACTCAGACATTTCTCTAAGTAACTTTTGTGTTCCACAAAAGAGTCATATACAGGTTTTTAATGACATGAGCATGAATACTTGATGACAGAATCTTTATTTTGGGGTAAAATATCCCTTTAAATTGCATTGTGTTGATTTGGACGGCTTTAACTGTTAATAATAACCCAGCAACACTAAATCTTTGCATCTGATCCGCACATGACCAGAGTAAATGACATTGACCTTGCTTAAATGACGTACGAAAGGTCAGATTCCTTGTTTATACTGAAACACACAAGTTGTTTTTTGGAACATTTTCGAATCATGCTGAGATAACCTGGATCATCATGTTTTGTGCAAACATGAGAAGCTCATGACAGCCTGAGTCTGATGTCATTAAAGCAAAAGACTCACATACCCACTACTAAGAATTCAATTTTGTTTCCTCCAACTTTCTACTGGAGTTGTTAATAATATAAGTTTTAGATCTTCATTTAAATCAGACAAATACTGCATCAAGTAATTTTTGGATTGTTCAAGGCTTTTGGTCCTGTGTGTGTGTGTGTACGTGCATGTTCGTGTACGCACAGTATGCATTCTTGAGTCCAAAAACACCTGGAACAGGACACAGTTTTAACCTGCTATTAGTGTGTGACATGTCATCTTAAAAATGTGGCACAAGAAGACATGACGCCATGGACAAAGACGTCCATCTGCATGTTTTCATCGACCAACAACCAAAAAAAATAGTGCAGACAGAATTCAAGTGTCACAATCCTGTTTGACATTAGCAGGTTATATTAAAACATTATGGCCCGGTTTCACAGATAAGGTTTAGCTTAAGCCAGAACTAGGCCTTAGTTAAATTGGGGTATTTAAGTCACTTTTATAAAATGCTTTAGACATGCTTTAACACATTACTGGTGTGCATACTCCGACAATACAATGGCACTGATAAATGATTAAGATATATCATTGAAAGTTATTTTCAGTTAAGACAGCTCAAGCATTCATTTTAGTCTGGGACTAGCCTTAAGCCCTGTCTGTGAAACCGGGCCTGTATGTCCCCATTAATATTAGATATACAGCAATAATATGTCAATTGAAGGAGTCATGTTTAGTACTTTGTGCTTATCATTTGCATGCATTGACTGAAGTCTGTGAATAATAAACATCATCTGGTGCCGTACGTCTACTGCTGATGCTGTCGTCAAGACCTTTCCAGTTTTTAGCTTTAAAAGCTCTTTCTTTTCCCTAGCAGTATGTTTCAGATCACTATCTTACTGTAGAATTTAGCACAGGCCAGTCAGTTTCAAGCTTTCTGCTTCAAGTTGAGCAGCCCAGATTTTTCTTAGTTTGTAGGTGAAATCCTTGCATTATGAATTAGTTGTGCCCCTCATCGGACCCTCTTATTTTTGCTCTGTTCCTCTTAGCTGTCTTTGAGCAGCTTTGCTCTTCCTGCAATGTTTTAATGCAGAGGAACAGAAAAGGAATCGTTGAATTATGCTGACCCAATACAGAAATCTGCCTCTTTTCGAAAGTAGTGTTTCAGTGCCTCCCTCTCTTGACTGAAAAGTGAACTGGAGTGTTTCGTAATCTTACGGTAGTATCCTAAAATACCTTTATTACAAATAGTTAAATGTTTTCTCCCCTCCTCCTTCCTCGTCTTTAGGTCAGACCTGATTGACTTTGATAATCTCAAGCGATCCAATGCCCACTATAACCTGCAGAATGCCTTCAACGTGGCTGAGAAGGAGCTGGGTCTCACCAAGCTACTGGATCCAGAAGGTGTACTACTCACACAAGCTAATAAAATGATAACCTCAGATGGTAAATGCCAACATAAACGCTCACCATACAAATCTTTACTTTCTCTAGATGTAAATGTTGATCAGCCTGATGAGAAGTCCATCATCACATATGTGGCCACATACTACCACTACTTCAGCAAGATGAAGGCACTCGCCGTAGAGGGCAAAAGGATCGGCAAGGTACACAGAAATGATACAATAAAAGCCCGTCTCAATTAAGTTAAATAGCTTTTCATAATCTTTATAACGCCATGTGTTGCTCTCTCTGTAATAAGTGATGGTACTGCTTATGTAATTGTAGGTCATTGTTCTTTTGAGTAACTGGTGCTCTATATGACTTTCCCTGTAGGTGCTGGATTATGCCATCGAGGCAGATCAGCTAATAGAGAAATACGAGACTCTGGCCTCGGAGCTGCTGCAGTGGATTGAACAGACCATCGTCACCCTTAATGACAGACAGCTCGCCAACTCGCTCAGCGCGGTTCAGAACCAGCTACAGGCTTTCAACACCTACCGCACCGTGGAGAAACCACCTAAGTGAGGACATGTCCACATGCATCAACAGTCCAAAAACTTCAAGTTAAAAGAGTAGTTTAAAATCAAAATTGACTTTGTTTTTCTAATGCACATTCTTTCAAAAATGTATATACACTGCGTTCCAAATTATTATGCAAATTGGATTTAAGTGTCGTAAACATTTAATTTTATATTGTTCAATTAAACTTATGGATGGTATTGTGTCTCAGTGCTCTTTGGATCACTGAAATCAATCTCAGACACCTGTGATAAGTAGTTTGCCAGGTGAGCCCAATTAAAGGAAAACTACTTAAGAAGGACGTTCCACATTATTAAGCAGGCCACAGGTTTCAAGCAATATGGGAAAGAAAAAGGATCTGTCTGCTGCCGAAAAGCGTCAAATAGTGCAATGTCTTGGACAAGGTATGAAAACATTAGATATTTCACGAAAACTTAAGCGAGATCATCGTACTGTGAAGAGATTTGTGGCTGATTCAGAGCACAGAAGGGTTCGTGCAGATAAAGGCAGAATGAGGAAGGTTTCTTCCAGACAAATTCATCGGATTAAGAGAGCAGCTGCAAAAATGCCATTGCAAAGCAGCAAACAGGTATTTGAAGCTGCTGGTGCCTCGGGAGTCCCGAAAACCTCAAGGTGTAGGATCCTCCAGATGCTTGCAGTTGTGCATAAACCTACTATTCGGCCACCCCTAACCAATGCTCACAAGCAGAAACGGTTGCAGTGGGCCCACACATACATGAAGACTAATTTTCAAACAGTCTTGTTTACTGATGAGTGCCGTGCAACCCTGGATGGTCCAGATGGATGGAGTAGTGGATGGTTGGTGGATGGCCACCATGTCCCAACAAGGCTGCGACGTCAGCAAGGAGGTGGCGGAGTCATGTTTTGGGCTGGAATCATGGGGAGACAGCTGGTGGGCCCCTTTAGGGTCCCTGAAGGTGTGAAAATGAACTCTGCAAGGTATGTAGAGTTTCTGACTGAGCACTTTCTTCCATGGTACAAAAAGAAGAACCATGCCTTCCGTAGCAAAATCATCTTCATGCATGACAATGCACCATCTCATGCTGCAAAGAATACCTCTGTGTCATTGGCTGCTATGGGCATAAAAGGAGAGAAACTCATGGTGTGGCCACCATCCTCCCCTGACCTCAACCCTATTGAGAACCTTTGGAGCATCCTCAAGCGAAAGATCTATGATGGTGGGAGGCAGTTAGCATCAAAACAGCAGCTCTGGGAGGCTATTCTGACATCCTGCAAAGAAATTCAATCAGAAACTATCCAAAAACTCACAAGTTCAATGGATGCAAGAATTGTGAAGGTGATATCAAAGAAGGGGTCCTATGTTAACATGTAACTTGCCCTGTTAGGATGTTTTTGATTGAAATAGCTTTTGATTTCAGTAAATATGACCTCCTAATGCTGCAAATTCAACAATTGACCATTTTCAGTTTTTTACACCCTATGAAATGTTTTCAGACTCTGTTGTGCATAATAATTTGGAACAGTGCATTTTGAGTTTTTCATTTTTTAAATAAATACTGTTGTCAGTGGGAGGTTTGTTCAATAAAATTCCAAATGTACCCTAACTGTTGATTACTTGAAAATTATACTGACTGTCATTTGCATCGACAAATTAGGAAAACCAGAGAAAGATATCATTTGCATAATAATTTGGAACGCAGTGTATATATATATATATTATGAAAATGCACTTGCTCTTTCTGCGGAACGACTCTGATTTCTGCTACATGACTTGGGTCACACTGGCTATTCGATCATGTTAACCATTAGTCAAAAAACTATTTAGCCATTGCTTTTTGTCATTCACCGCTGACTTTGGCGACTGCCATTCATGTTGACTTCCAACATGAATTCAATGTTAAAAATGTATTTTGGATTTCTCTGACAGATTCACTGAAAAGGGAAATTTGGAGGTTTTGCTGTTTACCATTCAAAGTAAGATGAGAGCAAACAATCAGAAAGTCTACATGCCAAGAGAAGGAAAACTCATCTCTGACATCAACAAGGTATGTGCACATCAAACACTCCACAGGTGTGAAACTGCACCATTCGTAGCTGCTGATGTTAATGGCTGGCTGTGTTTTCTGTTTGGCTGAGAAGGCGTGGGAGAGGTTGGAGAAGGCGGAACATGAGAGGGAGTTGGCACTGAGGAATGAGCTGATCCGTCAGGAGAAGCTGGAGATGTTGGCTGCACGTTTTGACCGCAAAGCAGCCATGAGAGAGACCTGGCTCAGTGAAAATCAGCGGCTTGTTTCACAGGTGAGGTAGATCAAATGTTTTAAAAACTTTTAATAACGTTTTAAAATTTCAATGTAAAATGCGTAACATATCTGCTCTCTATGTCGCCATCTTTAGGACAATTTTGGTCTTGACCTCGGTGCCGTGGAGGCCGCCACTCGTAAACACGAGGCAATCGAGACAGACATCCAAGCGTACGGCGAACGTGTGGCCGCCGTGGAAGCTGTCGCCAGAGAACTGGAGGCGGAGGGATATCATGACGTACGACGTGTGCTAGCGCGGAGGGATAATGTGCTCAGGCTGTGGGAGTATCTGAAGGAGCTACTTGCGGAACGGCGGGAGAGGCTGATGGCACACAGAGACCTGCAGCGTCTCCTACAGGAAATGAAATACATCATGGATTGGATGGAAGATATGAAGGTGCTGATTCACTCAGAATGACCAGCATTGGATTTTTGAGTAGTGTTAAATTGCAGATTTAGGGTGGGTGGCAGTAAACTGTGGGTGGCAAAAAATCGTTTTGCTTCAATGTCTAATACTGTGTGTGTGCGTGTGTGTGTGTGTTTAGAATCGTCTGCAATCTCAGGACAATGGTAAACACCTTCATGATGTGGAGGACCTGCTGCAGAAACACACTCTTGTGGAGGCTGATATATCAGCACAGGCTGAAAGAGTCAAAGCCGTGCAGAGCGCAGCCAAGAGGTTTACCTCAAACGAACAGAGTGAGGACACGCCCACATTTACATTAACATCAGGGATAGGGGGTACCACCTTTTTAATCTTAGTGCTAAGTTCAATTTCATATATTATGAGATATCTATTTGTTTTCCATTAAGTTCAAGATCTGTCCACAACTTCTATCAAATATCGAATCCCATAAAACCTATTAACCTATAATAAATGTCTTTCTAGGTTACAAGCCGTGCGACCCGGCGCTGGTTGAAGAAAAGGTGGATCTGCTGGGCCGAGCGTATGGAGAACTGGGCCAGCTGGCAGCAGAACGAAGAGCCCGTCTTGATGACTCACGAAGACTGTGGCAGTTCCTGTGGGAGCTTGGAGAGGAGGCCGCTTGGATCCGTGAGCAGGAGCAGATCCTCTCCGGAGGAGATTACGGTAAGGACCTGAGCTCCGCTCTTCACCTCCTGTCGAAACACGAGGCCTTCCAGGACGAGATGGCAGCCCGGTACGGTCCTCTGGGGAACAGCATTGCTGGCGGAGAGATCCTGGTGAATGAAGGGCACGTCGGAGCAGCTGAGGTGACCGAGAGGATCAAGGACGTAAAGGCACAGTGGGCGCATCTGGAGGAGGTAAAGAGCTTGGGGAAAGCTCATAGTCAACGATTAAACTGGAATGTGCGTTTATATTAGTCTTATTCCGCATTGTATGTTTCTGTCTTTTGCAGGCGTCACGGTTGCGTGAGCAGAGGCTGCAGGAGTCTGTAGCTTTCCATCAGTTCCAGACAGACGCCAACGACATGGAAGCCTGGATACTGGAAACACTAAGACTGGTAATTTAGTTCAGTTTTTTCTGTCATTCTGAATGACATGGGTTAACATACAAGTGCAAATGATGCTGAAATGATTTTTTAATGTAAAGCTAAATAAAATAAATACATATACTGCTTTCTTGCTATTGCTCATGTGGCACATATGCCCACCTCTGGTTTATACCTGAATTTACTGATTTACTGATTTACTGACCTCATATACAGTATGCTCCTCTATACTCCTCTATATTAACTTGATACTCATGTTGTCAGCATGTTGCATTTACTGTTCTCTGTTTAATGGATTATGTAGTCAGCTATTTTGTTGTATGATTCTATTGTGCTCTGTTATATACTGTGCTTATAAGATGTAAAGGTAGAATCACTACTTATTTATGTTATTGCAACAATAATTGTGCTACAGCCCTATTGTGTTGTGTATATACTGTACATCTTTGTTGCCGAGTTGGTTATACTAAATCTGTTTATTTGTTCTGTTTGTAGGTGTCTAGTCAAGAGGTCGGCCATGATGAGTTTTCTACGCAGACTCTGGCCAGAAAGCAGAGGGAGGTGGAGGAGGAGATTCAAAGTCACAGATCACTCATAGACTCACTACATGAACAAGCCTCACAGCTGCCTGCAGCATACTCGCAGTCCCCACAGGTACACACAACACACATTAGAAAAACAGCAAGGGTGCAACAATAATGATATTTTGGGGATTTTTACTTGACCTGCAACTGTACGCTGTATATATAAGCATATATATATTAAGTAAATTCTACAAAGCAAAATTGCAACAAATATTTTATCTATGAACTTTGCAATAATAACTGGAAAGCTATGACAGTTAATAGATTTCATTTTTGGAATAAAAGCTACAAAAAAATTACTGATTTGTTTATAAACTGCACCAAATTTGTTGTACTCTTAAAGGGACAGTTTACCCAAAAATAAAATTCTGTCATCGTTTACTCGCCCTCGAGTTGTTCCAAATTTGTATACATTTCTTTGTTCTGATGAACACAGAGAAAGATATTTGGAAGAATGCTCATAACCAAACAGTTCTTGGCCACCACTGACTACCATAGTAGGAAAAATTACAATAGTAGTTAAGTGCCCCAGAACTGTTTGCTATCCTACATTCTTCAAAATATCTTCTTTTGTGTTCAGCAGAACAAAGAAATTTATAAAGCAATGTTTCCTACTGTGGTAGTCAGTGGTGGCCAAGAACTGTTTGGTTACAAGCATTCTTCCAAATATCTTTCTCTGTGTTCATCAGAACAAAGAAATTTATACAGATTTGGATCAACTTGAGGGTGAGTAGATGATGACGGAACTTTCATTTTTGGGTGAACTGTTCCTTTAATTTCAATGTCAGTATATGTCTGTCAGCTAGATACTTTTAAGAATTTGCATAACATAATACCAATTACCAAAACCGAACATTTTAAGTAAGACATGAAAACATGTTTAAGAAATCATTTGAACAATTGTTTGACTGTTAGCACGTATCCAGTAGGGCAGAGGATAGTTCTGTCAGCTGGTTTAAAACACTGTCATACTGGCCCCTGTCTACATGCCAACTAAAGTTGGCCCATGTCTACAGTTGAGCCCTGGTCTAACTGAACTTAATACATTTGTATTACAGTGACTTTTTGTTAAAAACATCTCATTTTTATTAGGTGGAGGGCCGCCTCCCGGCAATAGAGCAGCGCTACGAAGAGTTGGAGGGGTTGTCGGCGTCATGGCGACAGGCCTTGGATGGAGCCCTTGCGTTGTACCGCATGTTTAGTGAAGCTAGTGCCTGCCAGCTGTGGGTTGGAGAAAAGGAACAGTGGCTGCACAACATGGAGATCCCCTCCAAACTAGAGGATCTTGAGGTGGTCCAACAGAGGTGAGAGACCTGTTTGATCACTAAACTTCTGTTATTGATATTGTACACATTTGTTTTACAGTCTTTGTAATAGGTTTTGTTTTGTTGCGGAGGATTCGTATTAATGTTGTTTCATTCAATTGAAGGTTTGAAACTCTAGAGCCAGAGATGAACACTCTGGGCGCTCGCATTACTGATGTCAATCAAGTGGCCCAACAGCTGCTTGGATCAGACAACCGCAACAAAGAGCAGATTAACCAGACACAGGACAAACTCAATAACAGGTACAGTCACACACTCGCCAACACAAAGAGCAGATTAAACACGGCCAGAGCCATCGCACATGCCTGTACATAGACGAAACCACAACAAAGAAGAGATTAACAACACGCAGAACCAACTCGACACAAATACGCACAGAAAGGGCACACAAAGTCAGATGAAATACACAGTGAAGTTATAATCAGATTAGTCATGAATACACCGCAACACACTTCTCCCCTCTGCAGGTGGTCTGACTTCCAGAAATTGGCCAACGAGCGTAAACAAGCTATGGATTCAGCACTGAATATCCAGAACTATCATCTGGAGTGTAATGAGATCAAGAGCTGGATGAAGGAGAAGACCAAAGTCATAGAGTCCACACAGAGCCTTGGAAACGATCTAGCGGGAGTCATGGCCCTGCAACGCAAGCTCACTGGTATGGAGAGGGACCTGGAGGCTATACAGGTAAAACAAATGACGAAATTGTGCAAATTACATCAAGGTTGATGGTTTTAAATGATTAATCAGTGACAAACACAGAACTATCAGATATCTACAAAAATGGAACATGTTTTAAGAAGCGTTCTGGAGTACAACAGTGGCCTCTAGATGTGAAATGAACACAGTGGTTTCTTGTGGGGCTTTGTTGTGATTATTCTTCATAGCTCTCCTGACGTTTTAAATCAATGCGGATTAACAACATGAACAAAGAGAAGGAAAAGTACAATAAACACTTCATCGTGACATGTGGTCGTTACACAATATATGACAACAATATAAGATTTCAAACAATGCACAATACAGTTCATGATATGATAGTGACACAATATTTAAACTAAATAAGAAGAAATAAAACATCAAATAACAGATTTGTTTTCAAATAATTTATCATTTCTAAATTTAATTTATAATTAATTCATAAAACCCAACCTGCAACCGCACAACCTAACCTGTCATTCCCTCTTTATTCTTTGTTATACTCATTTTGTTATACTCTCTTTCACAGGGGAAGCTGGATGACCTGCGTTCGGAGGCCGAGAGGTTAGCGTCTGAACACCCAGAGCAGGCTGAGGAGATCATGGGTGGTCTGGCTGAAATCCAGGAGGTGTGGGAGGAGCTTCGAGCCACCATGAAACGACGTGAGGAGTCATTGGGCGAGGCCTCCAAGCTCCAGGGCTTCCTCAGAGACCTCGATGACTTTCAGGCCTGGCTGTCTCGTACACAGACCACCGTAGCATCTGAGGACACGCCCACCTCTCTGGTGGAAGCAGAACGTCTACTGGCGCAGCATGAGGCTATAAAGAATGAAGTAGATAACTACAAGGAAGACTATGAGAAGATGAGAGATACTGGAGCTGAGGTCAGTTCATATCAATTTTACATATGAGAAAAAGAAAATATGAGTTTATATTAGTGACAATTTCAGATTATATACATAGTATATATGTATATGATGTTTACATAGTTGGATCTATTTGTGATTTTTGTATTTAGGTGACTCGGGGTCAGACAGATGCCCAGCACATGTTCTTAGCCCAGCGGCTTCAGGCCTTGGACACAGGCTGGCACGAGCTGAGGAGAATGTGGGAGAGCCGTCACTGCGTCCTCGCCCAGGCCTTCGATTTCCAAACCTTGCTGCGAGATGCAAAGCAGGCGGAAGGCTTCCTCAACAGCCAGGTGTGTGCTGTCAATTCTGTACATTTAAAACATTCTCAATTTGCTGTGTGTTAGAAAGCATAACTTATCAGGTTAACTGATACTGAATCCCCAAAACAGGAAGGTCAATGCAATGCAGATATAGCTTGTAACCAATTAAAAACAGACTTGGCTTTTGGTAGATTTTGGAACTCCTTGGTGAATGAAGTCTACATTAAGTTTTTGTCTGCAGGACTACGTCCTGTCACACACAGAGATGCCTTCTAGCTTGCAAGGGGCAGTAGAGGCTATAAAGAAACATGAGGACTTCCTCACCACCATGGAGGCCAGTGAAGAGAAGATCAACGGCGTGGTCGAGTCTGGACAAAGACTCGTATCCGACGGCAACACCTATGCAGACAAGATCCAGGAGAAGATCGACTCCATTCAGGAGAGGTGATTAGAAACAAAACTGAAGCTTAGTAGCTGCACTCAGTATCCATCACTGTTATTTGATCCTGACAGTGATGTGCTTTAAATACAGGCCTGGATTCTGGCAAAGCCATTGAGATTCAGATCAGAAATCTCATGTTCTCTGTTAATTTCTCTCAGGCAACAGAAAAACAAGGAAGCTGCCAATGAACTGCTTGCTAAACTGAAGGACAACAGAGAGCTTCAGCACTTCCTACAGGATGGACAAGAGGTAAGATATGCTGCATACTGTAGCTAATGAACAAGACTACTGTATATATGTCCATTATAAAGACTACTGTAGACAGAGTCTCAGATTTACTGGCCGTAAATGCATTTTATTGTTTTAGTTTGCATTATTTCCTCAAAATATATGTAAGAATATATTTATAGCAGACAGTGAGTCATAAGTATGGGAGGCAAATCCTTCCAAATTTAAATAAATTAATTAAACGATGAAAATGAAAACCAGACTGACAATGCGTTGTCCCTGTCAAATTGAAAAAGAAAATGCAATTGGTGATTTGAAATTTCATTTTCACTAAAATCTCGAGGCAAGACTGCCAATATGAAAATGAAAAGGCAAATGTGAAAAAGAAATTGCAAAAACATTTTTTACAAAGGTTTTTATTAAAGTTCACGCAATAATGCTGACACAATTCAAATAAAAATGTAAAGTTTGATTTTTATTTTCTCTTTTATTTCATTTTCGTTTTCTTGTTCAAAGTCATGCAAATTACATGTTAATCAGTGGGTGTGGATGAGCGTCTGCATTACTGGGAACGCCCACAAAAACGTCATATCCGTTTATTCGAATGAACGTATGTAGACCTTGTCAGGCACTTGGTCTTAGCTCTTTGTAATGATCACGATGACTGTGCCTGGTGCAATACCAAAAAGTTGCAGTGTGGTGTTCTGCATCTCTGATAAGTTAACAGAAAATGAAAATGAAAACGAAGACGAAAATGAAATAAGAGAAAATAAAATGAAAATGAAAATCAAACTTTACATTTTAATTTGAATTGTGTCAGTATTATTGCGTGAACATTAATAAAAACCTTTGTAAAAAATGTTTTTGCAATTTCTTTTTCACATTTTCCTTTTCATTTTCATATTGGCAGACTTATGGAGGATGAAACCTGCAAAAACAATAAATAAATGAATGCGGAATTAAATACATAATTATGTGTATAAATACACATATTGCTATTAAAATATGTATACAAATAATTGAATGTTTGGTGAGATAAACAAATAATGTAAATAAATAAAATAAATGGTCGGAGAAATGAAAAATATTTAACAAAATGCTAAACTCATAACCATTTCCCCTTAATCATTTATTTATTTTTCCTTGGCGCAACAGGCTAATAAGAGGGTGTTGATCATGCATCAGTAGGCGGGTCTTGCGCGTTTGACTGCGCATGAGTATCAACTTGGGTTCAATGAATGCGTATGCTTTTTTTTTTATAGAGTAAATGCATGTTTACACGAATTAGGTCAGTTAACAGCTACGCATGATAAGGCTTTAGATACTGTTGTAGTCAGAAAAGAACAGTAGCTAGAACAGGTTGCTCCACTCATAAGACATGCAAGTGTCATTGTGTGTGTCTGGGCATCCATATATCGTCTGTCTGTATATGTTGTAAGCTTGGGTTGTCTGTTTATATCGTCCTGTCGTGTATTCGGAACAATTTTATGCTTTAGATTTCATGCTTCTTGGCAACATCTAGCCTGAAGTTAATGCGCATGCGCTGGTAAGACCCGCCCACCGATGCATGATTGACGTCCTCTCAGTAACATGTTGTGTTGAGGAAAAAATGAATACGGAACTACATAAAGAAATAAATGAAAGATTAAGGGAAAATTGTTACTTTGGGTTTAGCTTCTCAAACATTTAATAATTTGTTTACTTATAAATTGTATTTATACACATATTTATGTATTTATTTCCGCGTTTATTTATTTATAGTTTTTGCAGGTTTCGTCCTCCATGCAGTCTTGCCTCGAGATTTTAGTGAAAATGAAATGTCAAATCACCAATTGCATTTTCTTTTTCAATTTGACAGGGACAACGCATTGTCAGTGTAAAAATGAATTCATTTTGGCACATATTGTGTACGGAGTTGTGTATAATGAAATTGCTAATCTGGTTTTCATTGTCATCGTTTAATTTATTTATTTAAATTTGGCAGGATTTGCCTCCAATACATAAGGGCTTTTCACACTTGAAATCGTTAACCCCGGGTTATTCGTAACCCCAGGTAAACAGAATCCTGGGTTATCTGTTTCACACTGCTTATAAATTATTAGGGGTTAAGATATAACCCTGGGTATTCATAACCTGATGTTTCACACTGCACATCACTAAACCCATCTTTGCAGTGTCAACAGTCATGATTGGATAAATACTGCAGCGTCAAACTGACTGAATAAAAATAGTACGTGGTCCCTTTAAATAGCTGAATACCTCGTTGTTCCACATCCGGTAAAAGATGATGCCTCGTAAATCCTTTTTGGCTGTTTTATGCCTCCTAAGACGTTACTTACTGAAATAAATAAAAACTCAAAGGATTGTTTACACACCGCACAGAGTTTCTGTGACTGTGCACAGCTTGTGAAATGATGTAAGCGCTGTTCAGTTTTTGATTGGGTGTCCGTTGCTAAGCGTCTTGCCGTATCATTCTACCCCTGCTTTGTTTCACACTGCACACGTTGGCACCGCAATGCAAAAGCGGTGCTAACCCTGCTTCGGAGCAGGGTTTCATAACCCCAGGTAAAATGCGGGGATAACCCCGCTTCAAAAAAAGTGTGAAACATTTGTTTACCCGGGGTTAAAAGCGGGGTTTAGAATGAAGATAACCCGGGGTTAAGCACAGTGTGAAAAGGCGTATAGTGTCCTACACAGCATCTTTCTGTGAAATGCCACCTCACAAACAAAATCTTCATATATCATTAACGTGATAGGACAATAATAAAATAAGTTTATTTATTATTAATTTATCAATAATTTAAATAATTAATACAAATAAATTATTCATTTATTATTGTTAATTGAAATTAATATTTATTTAATACAATTATTGATTAACATTATGATCAATAATATACAGTAAGTATAATTCTATCACATTAAAGGCGCAGCTTGTGAAAGCCGTCGCTAGAGGGCACACATTCAAAACAGATATGTTCAAAACAACAACAACGGCGTAGCTTGATGACGCTGTGAAGGAACATGGAATAATGGGAACTGTCATCTTCAACTCCACCGCTAATTATCAATCAGACGTGAATAAGAAATCACGTTTATGGATGATGTAAAGTAATAAAGTTTCATTAATGTTGCGTTTGATGACGTGATTTTATTTCATTATGTAAGGGATAATGTACAGGCAGCCGGTTGTTATCGCAGAAATAAGCCCCGACAGTGTGATCAGGTGATCAGTCTTGTATCACACTGAAGGGGCTTATTTCGAGATAACAGCCGGCTGCTTGTACATTATCCCGCTTATTACACCGCTACTTGCCACATGAGAAAAAAACTGGACATAAAATGTGAATTGGAAATATTTTATTAGCTCATTTTTACCGAATGCAGACCTTCCGCGAGGAAAAGCCGTTTACTTTCGGTAAGTAAGAAACGACATTCAAACGTCACGAACAGGCAATTTGGTTTAATCATTTGTAAATATAATGTCATATATGTTATTAAAAGACATATTTATAATTAATTTTTGTGTAATATTAAACTGCCCCTCTCAAAATGATTTGCAGCATCCGGGTTACAGGGTGTTATTAGTTTTGAGCGGTTATTATTTGAAAATAACAACCCTTGGAATGTCGCGACTGGCCAATCAGAATCAAGCATTCAAATGAGCCGTGTAATAAAATGAATTAGATGTCATTCATAAAATCGACTTATTATTATTTAGTCAGATGATCTATAAACGATTACTGCTTTTTCATTAAAATATACATGACACTCATGCTAAATTAAGAAAAAGACATTCAAACAATAAGACTAACCTTGTTGATCGATATAATAATCATAAGTTTTCTGTCAGTAAAGGAATCTAAGCAGTTGCTCACCTGTCTAGTAAAACGCATGCAAGATCAGTGTCTCTGTTTTGTAAAAATGTCTTTGTAGACAAAACCAGCTGCAAACAGTAAAGAATAATTGTGCTCCACAACGACTGCGCAAAACAAGACATTTGCTTGATAGACGCTACAAACTAATACTTTCACATTTGTCCACGAGACTGTGTTGTCATGGTTTCTACAGCAGTAAAAGGAGGAAACCGAGGGTTACGCCAAAGACTGTGTTATTAGGGAGATGCAAGGTCTGGAGAAAGCGTAACGGCTTACACCAATCATGTGAGGCACCTCAGACAATCATATAACAGCCTCCAGTCTGCTTTCCTGCATTCCGCGATTTTTGACTAATGGTTGGAATACAGTACTATTTAAACTAGACATCATACACTTGCAGACTTTTTGAAAGTTTCAGATAGAAACACACTAACTGATCAAATCTGCGAACTGGCACAGACTTTCTGCAACAAGTCCAGACTGAAAATCTGGGCAAAAGTCCTTTAAGGTTGCAGGCTTACCATCTAGTGTCTTTGGTAACGCTGATATGACGCCATTGACAGGCGACTGCCAGACACGGCCCCGTGTCACTGGTTAAAATGATAATTTTCTCAAGATTTACAAATAGTTGGAAACATTTGAGATATTGCGAGTACTTAACTGAACAAAGTATATAACACTGGCCTAGTGGTTTTTGGATACTTTACTGCAAAAAAGTTACAAACTGTTTCTTTAACACTAGAAATGTGTAGCTCATGAAAAAATTTGCATCCCAGATAAACTTACAGAAAGGTTCTCCAGACGTCACCGATTGGTTTTTTGTATTTTCTTAAACTTAAACTTAAAAACCTTTAAAAACATGATTTCAGTTATGCAATATTTTCTAATTCCTGGAAAAGTTACAGATCAAATTGCCAGTTTTTTGCCACAATCAGACCATGTTGTGATCAATTTGGTTGTCTTTTTCCACCCTTGCCCTTTTAGCTGACTCTTTGGATAAATGAGAAGTTGTTGACAGCTCAGGACATGTCCTACGATGAGGCCAGAAATCTTCACAGCAAGTGGCAGAAGCATCAGGCGTTTATGGCTGAGCTGGCATCCAATAAAGATTGGCTGGATAAGATTGACAAGGTACACACGCATACACTTCTAATGCTTCATAATGAAGAATGATGCATATGTTTAGAAATAGTATAGAAAAGTACTGTGGTGGTACACTGTATCAAGTGGTATTACCTTAGTACTGAAATGCATACCATGAAAGTACTTCCATGAAATCCAAAGTAGTACTATGGTACTTGACACTTTTAGATACTTTTCTATAATTTACTTCGTGTTCTCCTAGGAGGGTCAGGCATTAGTGAAGGAGAAGCCCGAGTTGGAGCAGACTGTATCAGAGACTCTGAGTGGTCTTCAGAAGCAGTGGGAGGAGCTGGAGAGCACCACTCAAGCTAAAGCTCAGTGTCTGTTCGATGCAAACCGAGCTGAGCTGTTCACACAGAGCTGCTCATCGCTGGACTCCTGGCTCCAGAACATCTCTTCTCAAATCCAGAGTGATGACTTCGGAAAAGATCTCACCATTGTCAACATTCTTCTCAAAAAACACCAGGTAAATCTGAAGCTGAGTAGAAAGACTTTCACCTAAGATATTCACAGATCACATTTCTTCACAGAAATCTAGCTGGTTAGTTTGCATTTACAGTAATTATTTTTATCCTGTATTATTTATTTATTCTGTGGAAAAAATATGTTTTAAATGCCTATGATCTGTCTCTCAGATGCTGGAACATCAGATGGAGGTGCGTGAGAAAGAGGTCCAGTCTCTGCAGTCACAGGCGCTGGCTTTGGCCCAAGAGGATTCTGGGATAATGGAGGTGGATGGGCAGCAGAGGAGAGTTACAGACAGGTTTTCTGAGCTGCAGGATCCTCTGAATCAGCGGCGACAGCGTCTTCTCGCTTCAAAAGAGGCACATCAGTTCAACAGAGACCTCGAGGATGAGATAGTGAGTCACCAATATGACTGAAACTACACATCCTCGCAACATTTGGATAGTTAGAAGAATAAAATCAAAGACGGTTTTAAGAGTAACGTTTTAAATGTTGTTTGTCTAAAGTTATGGGTGAAGGAGAGGATGCCCCTCGCCACGTCCACAGACCACGGCAAAGATCTGCCCACTGTCCAGCTGCTCATCAAAAAGAACCAGGTAACTGATATCTCCATGTGTTTTTTAATGTATAAGGAAGGACTGTTTAAGCACGTTTGCTGCCTGACTGTTTTCACATCATTTCACAGACTCTGCAGAAGGAGATTCAGGGTCATCAGCCGCGTATCGATGATATCCAGGCCCATGGTAGGAACATGTCCCCTGAGAAGGAGTCGGATGTGGACAGGGAGAGAAAAGCTGCTCTGGAGGGTCGTCTGGCAGAGCTGAGGGAATCATGGGACCTCCTGATTTCTGAGACGGGGAAGAGAAACGCGAGGCTAGCAGAGGCTAACCGAGCGCAGCAGTTTTACGCAGATGCTGCTGAAGCCGAGGCCTGGATGGGAGAGCAAGAGCTTCATATGATGTCAGAAGAAAAGGCAAAGGTTAGTTACAACAATTCGCAGGTTTTTGCAATAAGGAATTATTATGTGACATTATACTGAAATTACCAATATTTGTACATTATTTTAAACCATCAAAATATGAAGTGTGTGGTACAAAATTAGCAAAACAGAACTTTTAAGACATTAGACGCAAACTGTCAAAAAGGGAAACTACAGCAAATCAAGGAACCTACATTTTATTCATATATATACAAAAATGCATAAAGAACAAAAAGCTCACAAGAAAATTAAGTAAATATTGACTACGATATTTTAATTCTAATATTGTTAATACGTTTTTTTGTAGGATGAACAGAGTGCTCTGGTGATGGTGAAGAAGCACCAGATTCTGGAGCAGGCTCTGGAGGACTACGCCCAAACCATCCACCAGCTGGCCAACAGCAGCAGACACATGGTGAACAGCGAACACCCAGAGAGGTGAGAGGCATGCTGGGATCTCTGGACCGTCAGATACACAGCAAATCATATCAGTCAGTGCTGGAAATGAAAGAATCATTTATTCCATTATTTCGCTCTTTCTCTTATAGTGAGAGAATCACTATGAGGCAGGCCCAGGTGGATAAACTCTATGCAGGGTTGAAAGATCTGGCAGAAGAGAGGAGAGGCAAACTGCAGGAGAGACTGAGACTGACCCAGCTGAAGAGAGAGGTAGATGATTTAGAGCAGTGGATCGCAGAGAGAGAGGTTGTCGCCGGATCTCATGAACTCGGACAAGATTATGAACATGTGACGGTATGAAATTAACACTTTTTATACTGCCTAAATCTTCTCTTACATACAACCTGGCACACGAATAAGTAATGGTACAGTTTTATAACCTGAATTCTGTCTGTTCCCCGACGCTTTAGATGTTGCGTGATAAGTTCCGGGAGTTTGCACGGGACACCAGCACAATCGGTCAGGAACGTGTGGATGCTGTGAACGCTCAGGCAGATGAACTTATCGAATCTGGTCACCCGGAGAACGCAAGCGTGGCAGAGTGGAAAGATGGCCTCAATGAGGCCTGGGCTGACCTGCTGGAGCTTATCGACACACGCACACAGATGCTGGCAGCATCTTACGAGCTGCACCGCTTCCATCAAGATGCCCGCGAAGCCCTGGGGCTCATACGGGAAAAGAAGGAGACGCTAGCGGGGGCCGAACTTGGACGGGACCTGAACACCGTCCAGCACCTGCTGAGGCAACACACGGCTTATGAGCATGACGTGCAGGCACTCAGCGGGCAGGTAAGAGAGCAAGATCGGGTGTGTCACTTTTTCACCCCCCTCCCTTCTTCTGTCTCTAACTTTGGTACTGTCAAATCCTTTCAGGTCACACAGGTGCAGGATGATGCGGCACGTCTGCAGAAAGCATATGCTGGAGAGAAGGCTGATGATATCCACCGTCATGAGCGTGCGGTTACAGAGGCCTGGGTGGGTCTTCAGTCCGCCACTCAAGCCAGGCGGCTGCTCCTTTTGGACACGGTGGAGAAGTTTAGGTTCTTTAACATGGTCAGAGACCTCATGCTATGGATGGAGGGAATCAATTTACAGATCCAGTCACATGACAGTCCGAGGTACACATACTGTACATACGAGTACACATAGTGGCCAAAAGTGATGTTGGGGGGTATATTTAAACGGTATTTGCCTCTAATGCTCCCTCAGGTTCGATTAAACAATCGAAATGTGAGGTGTATGGTACAAAATGGACAAAACACTAATCTAAGTATTTATGGGACAAAATTATTAGGCAGAAAAGCAAATTACAGCATATCAGATACTCCACCCAAAAATGAAAATTCTGGCAAGATTTGCTTGTTACTTTGTAGTTTTTTCGACCTTAAAATAATGTCTTTAAAATTATTTCAGTGGTAGAACAACTCTTAACTGGACGAATTCTACTCACGCTGCTACCCGAGCAGCCTCAAATATTTGGCACACTGCCTGTGGAAGTGTGCGAAATATTTTCCAAACAACGTTTCTGCGTTCGCCGGTTTCATCAGTTTAGGCAACAAATTCATGTGTATTGCCCACGGGGCAGCTTATACAGCAACATTATTTACCACACTTGTAATAGACAATTGCGCTTATCAACCACATGGGGGAGCTGTGAGCAAAAGTTCAATAGAGGGTATGGACGTGTCGTCACTTTACCACGTGAACACCAAGTGAGCACGCCGGAGTGCGCCCCCGTGGATGGCAAAACACTTCGTTACAATATCAGGAAACGCAATTCCGAGCAACATTTCTGTGTCGAGGAACACCCGAAGCCATTTTGCTGGGTGTTTTGCCACCCAGGGGAGCATCCCAGGGCGTGTCCCGACATGTTCACGTGGGAAAGTGACGTAAATGCATACCCTCTATAGTGTGGCATTAATACATCTTTAAAATATATTTGAATAAAATGTGGACATCACTCGTGGCCACTACTGTACAAACATATACAAACATATAATTTGTATTGACATACAAATTGTGTGGAAGATAAACAACAACAGCAGTATGCATACATTTATGTTTTGTACAGTGTACATACACAAGATACACAAATTTATACAGGTAACCCTTACAGAAAAGTCACATGAGTTTCACACATTTTTCACATGTGATCCCATGGTTTTTACATGGGTTTTACACGGGTTTCACACAAAAGTGTTCCAAAAACATGTTCCATGTGAATTACACGTTCTTATGTTTCACGTGTGATTTTAACATGTTTTCACACATGAGCACATGTGTTAATGCACATGTGAAACTCATGTGACTTTTCTGTAAGGGTACAATTGTTAAAGGTGCAGTTTGTAACAATTTTGCAGTAAAATATCCAAAAACCACTAGGCTAGTGTTATATGTTTTGTTCAGCTGAGTACTTACAATATCTCAAATGTTTCCAACTACTTGTAAACCGTGAGAAAATCGCCATTCTAAACAGTGACACGGGGCTGTGCAGTCGCCTGTCAATGGCGTCATATGCGCGTTACCCTTTGTTACCGCCTTTCATGACGTAGAAACTACATGACAACAGTGTCATGGACAAATGCGGAAGTAGTGTCTAGCAAGCCACTAGCTTTTTTCGAGCAGTCACTTATTTATGGACCACCATTATTCGCAACATTTATAAAACTTTACCTCATCCGCTAACATGATTTCTCATTCCCGTCTGATTGATGGCCATCAGCGGTGGAGTTGAAGCCAACAGATCCCATCATTCCACGCTCCTTCACAGCGTCATCAAGCTACTGCATTGTTGTTTTTTTGATCGTGCACCCTCTAGCGGCGGTTTTTACAAACTGCACCTTTAAGCATCAATTTAATAGAGAATTACTTTTACTTTGTACCTATAATAAGTTTTATCTGTTCTTTGTGTTGTAGGGATGTCTCTTCAGCTGGCCTGGTAATTGCAAACCATCAGGACATTAAGTCTGAGATAGAGACTAGAGCAGACAGCTTCACTGCTTGCAGTGAAATGGGACGCACCCTCATCAACAACAACCACTATGCTTCAGATGAGGTCTATCCTTCTAAAATATATACACTTACATACAGTATCATTATAAATGACTGTCTCAGAGCTGGCACATACGTGCGGTCTCTGTGCTATGTGCAAAATAACACCAAAACACATTTATATATTACCACCACGTTAACAAAAGAATCCCACATGCCTAAGCATTCCATCTCACTGAGGTAATATCTCATGTTTGATATGTGTTATTTCTAGATTCAAGAGAAACTGGATCAGCTTCAGGCCAAACGCAATGAAATTAATCAGAAGTGGCAAGAGAAAATGGATCATTTACAGATTGGTGAGTATGTAGGAGTAAGCTTGTTTCTCTGCCTGCTAAAGAGCTTAGCATGCTAAGGGAACTGTACATCACTTTCAGTGTAAGAACGCGTTTTACGTTGCTGTTCAGACTATAAACAACTAAAGTGATGCATATTCTTACCATCTGTTTTAGCAATGATCTTGACCTTTCCTTATACTCTATTGTGTTTCTGTGTGTGGTAGTTCTGGAAGTATTACAGTTCAGCAGAGACGCGTCCATGGCTGAATCATGGCTGGCTGGCCAGGAGCCGTTGGTCAGGGCAGCAGAATTGGGCACTAATGTAGATGAGGTTGAGAGTCTTATCAAACGCCACGAAGCCTTCGAAAAACTAGCAGCAGGCTGGGAAGAGCGTTTTACACTGCTAGAGAAGCTCACCACGGTTTGTTTGTATACCGACACAAGTAGAAAATAAGGATTTGTAAAATGTGAAAGCATTCGTAACTTTTATTATTTTCTCTGTTAGTTGGAGGAAAATGAGATTCAAAGAAGAAAGGAAGAAGAAGAGAGGGCCCGGCGACCACCCACACCTCCCCCCGTGGAGGAAGTAGTACCGTCGGAAATTAACGATTCGGCTGCAAGGTAAATACAGTACATGTACAGTATACTCTTTCCCAAATCCCATCTTTCTTTGTGCACAGCAAAACAACAAATTTTAATTTAAATTTTAAAGATGACTTTCTGGCAATATTATTCTTTTTTTTCAATAGACAGTCCAAATGCCATGTTTAGATTCAAGATTCTTATTTGTCACATACACAGTTATATAGAGAATATACAACCAGCAGTGAGATGAAGGTCAGTTCAGCTCCTAAAACAGTGCAATTATTATAAAAATACAACACAAAAGGAAAATATTAATAATATAAAGTTAAAGTATAGTTTTACATATTAACATGAGCAGGACTGTGCAAACAGATAGTAACTCAAGGTGGTTACTTAGCAGCAACAAAAAATAATGCAGTCAGTGCTGTGTGCAAGTAGCAATGTCACTAAATTGGATGTTGAATGTTCTTAAGAGTACAATGAGTGAGGTTGATGTTAAGAGACAAATGATGTTAAGAGACTGAGTTTAGGAGCCTGATGGCCTGGGGAAAACTCTACTCCTAAATCTCTCTGTTTTGGCCATCAGGCTACAGAAGCGCTTGCCAGATGGCAGCAGTGTAAAAAGACAGTTACCAGGGTGGTTGAAGTCTTTTGTGATTTTTGCAGCTCTGCTTTTGCAGCGTTTGAGGTAGACGTCCTGCAGGGATGGTAGAGCAGACGCTGAGATGCGCTCAGCTAAGCGCACAACTCTCTGCAGGGCTTTGCAGTCTTGGCTGGAGCTGTTCCCATACCACACTGAGTTAAAACACTTTCAATGGCCCCTGTATAGAAAGTTTTCAGGATTGTTGGTGAAACCCTAAATTTCCTCAGCTGTCGCAGATGGTACAGTCTTTGCCTGGCTTTATTCACCTGTGTCTGAATGTGTGAAGTCCAGGTCAGGTCCTCAGAGATGTTTACACCGAGGTACTTGTAGTTGCTCACCCTCTCCACAGGGGTCCCTTTCATCATAAGAGGAGTATAGGTCTGCTGGTGCCTCTTCCTGAAGTCCACAATCAGCTCTTTGGTTTTGGTCACGTTCAGAGAGAGACAGTTGTCCTGGCTCCAATATGTTAAATTCTCTACCTTATCCAAGTATGCGGTCTCGTTATTGTTGGAAATAAGGCCCAAAACCACCGTATCATCAGCAAATTTGATAATAGTAGTGGAGCTTTGAGAAGACACGCAGTCATGTGTATACTGTAGAGAGAGTAGAGTAGGGGGTTCAGGACGCAGCCCTGTGGCACTCCTATGCTCAGGGTGATGGAGTTGGAGGTTAACTGGCCTCCTTTCACTACCTGAGGTCTGCCAGTGAGAAAATCTTGGATCCAATCGCAGAGTGAAGGATTCAGGCCAAGATTCAGGAGTTTGAAAGTTAGCTTAATGGGAATAGTATGGAACGCTGAGCTGTAGTCAATTAATAGCAGCCTTACATAGTTCCCATTGTTGCAGTCAATGTGCGTGAGGAAAGAATGCAGGACTTAAGAGATGGTGTCCTCAGTAATTCTATTGGGACGATAGGCAAACTGAAGAGGGTCCGACGTATCACAGATAGAAGAGAAAATGTTGTTTTTTACAAGTCTCTCAAAGACCTTCATGACTGTTGACTTGAGGGCAAGAGGGTTTATTGTTCTTAGGCACAGGGATGATGACGGATTTTTTTCAAGGAGGAGGGAACCACGGAGGTAGCAATGGACTCATTGAAGATGGATGTAAAAAGACCGGCGAGCTGATCAGCACAGGACCGCAGAACGCGGCCAGAAATACCATCAGGCCCGGCTGCTTTCCTGACGTTCACACGCTTTAGTGCCCTCCGAACCTCGTCCTCCCACACGGTGATTATCTGATCATCGCTGCTCTGTCTGCTGCTTTCTGACACGCTGAGCGGCAGAGTTGTGCTGCTGCGATTGCATTCAAAGCGGGCCTAGAAAGAGTTTAACTCGTCAGCCAGTGATGGATCTGCTCTCATCTCTGCAGAGGATTTAGTACTGAAGTCACAGATGGTCCAGTCCCTGCCACATGCGTCGGGAGTCATTGATTTGAAAGTGAGACTCCACTCCTTCGCTGTAGCGGAGTTTGCCATCTTTAACTGCGCGGTGGAGAGCATAACACGATGCTTTGTTCTCACTCATGTTCCCCGACAGGAGACCAGCATTGTATGCTTCAGTGCGTTTGTTCACCGCAGCACGTATAGTTCTGTCCACCCACGGTTTCTGATTTGAGAAGGACCTTATTGTTTTTGATTCAAGATTGTTTATCTTTTTTTTTTTACCTTACGTCAAATTTTTGATTGCATTTACATGTATGTATAATTGTGTTTTTTTCTGCTTTATTGCTTCTCTAAAGGACGAGTCTGGACCAGACTACACTGAACCAGTCAGTATCAGTCAATGGTGTATACAGCGACCAGGACACATCACAGGTCAGATATGGTCCACCATGTACACTTCTATTAAATTCTCGATTCATAATTAATCCATAATGTGTTAGCATTTAGACACAAAATAAAAATTTCATACCAAGACACAAATCACAGTCGAGTCAGTTGTGTCCTGTTGTATGTTCATCGTTTTCCTTATTCCTCTCAATCTGTTTTATCAATATAAATGTTCTGTCCTTAAACGTAATCTAACGCATGAGTCTGTGAATAAAAAGTGTGTGTGAGAAAAAAACGTAACGATGAATATGTTTTCGTGGTCGTCTTGTGTGTTCTTATAAATGTCAGAACATTTCAACAACACACACAAGTACAAATTCTAACACATCGCATGTTAACATATTCTTGTGACGTCTCTTATCTGCAGTCATTATCGGTATCTGAGCTCAAGAAAGCTGAACCTAAAGCTGAGACTAAACCTCAGTCTAACCCAGTTTCTAAGCCTGTGCCTAAACCCCACAAGGCACAGGAGCGTGTGAGTACTAACCCTGTAGCGCCAGTCAGCCTTTAGCCGTAGTGTAGTATCGCTGCCTCAAGCTGCCTGTGCTTAACCCTGTGGCCCGGCAGCGTGACAGTAGCTATACCACGCCAGCTAGAGGGCAACATCACAGCTCTGCTTTCTATTGTTGTCAATGGATCGCTGTTGTGCTCTGTGTTCTGTAATTTTTAATGTGCTGTAACAGTATTTTGTTTGTTTGTTGCTTATGCCTGAGAAAAAACATCAGTGTTTGGGATGCACTTTATCACATACAGTTTCCCAATTCTAAACAAAATTTCGACTTGTTTTTTTGTATAGTTTTCCATATTGACGTGTTTGGGTGCATCACAACAGCTGAACTAATTCCCTACTAATACTTTGACATAAGATTGCATCTGTTTTTCTTTCCTTCAGTTTCATCGGATTTTACTTTTTTCTAAGGCTAGTAGCTGTTCATTCTAAGCAACTGTTTTTTCCTGATATAGTATTTAGTTGCTTGGCTTAGAATATGAAATGACTGAGATCTTTGAGGCAAGTATGTCCCAGTGTCTTTGTGGCAGTGTTTTTTCATGATCACATACAATCCCACAGCTTCTCCATACTGCCCTCTGTTTGTCCTTGCTGGAACATGCCGGTGGTTTTATTTAGTTCGTTTCTTTGTTTGCTTTTTGTGTGCATGCACAGTATATGTTATTGATTAAATATTAATTAAGCATAAAAACCCATGTGCAATAATAAAAATATAATGATGTAAGGAAAATTAGGTGTTAAAAGTATTTAGGATATATTTGGATTTATTATTTAGAGGAAATGTGAGTAGTTTAAAGTAAGTTTGTAGCCTGATAATGTATAATATAAATATTGTATAACATCAATTTCACTACAAAACTCTTGTAAAACTGTATTGACCAGCACAGTAGTGACGATCCCTATTTTTAGTTATTAGAAACAAGGCATTATTGTAACATTTCTTAAAGTGTAGTATGTTTTGGTCAACCAGGGATCAGAATCTGAATCTGTGAACGGTCCTGGACGTGACAGCGGTCTGGAGTCTGCATCACGGCAAGACCCTTCTGCAACACTGCCAGGACGACCAGGAGCAGATGCGGCCACAGAAGCCATGGAGGGCATGCTCTGCAGGAAACAGGAAATGGAATCCCAGAACAAAAAAGCAGCCACCAGGTAAGACAGGAAATTGTATTGGAGTGTTTTTGAAGAGACAATGACTTGAGTGGTCACGAATTGTATAAATGATTTGCTTCTCTTCCTGTGCGTTGGCAGATCGTGGCAGAATGTATATTGTGTATTACGTAAAGGCAGTCTGGGCTTCTATAAGGACAACAAGAGTGCCTCTAATGGAATCCCTTACCATGGAGAAGTTCCCATCAGCCTCAGCGAGGCTGTCTGTGAGGTTGCCCACGACTACAAGAAAAAAAAAAATGTATTTAAACTTAGGTGAGAAGGAGATGGGGACATAATCTATATTTAGGAGATTACAAGTACTCTAGAAGATCAATATTATTCTGCAAAATTCTTAGCATGTAACCAGTGTTTTCATTTTTACAGGCTTGGGGATGGAAAAGAGTTCTTGTTCCAAGCAAAGGATGAGGTGAGTTTCACACAGACATAAAAAAACATGGAAATGCTACATTTATATGAAGTTAACGGAAAACACAATCTTTGTCGCAGGCTGAGATGAGTTCATGGATTCGAGCAATCCAGTCGACGCTGACACCTGCCGATCGTTCGCCGGTTGGCCAAAGGGGTCTCAGTCGGGCAATGACCATGCCACCCATCTCTCCCAGCTCGGGCGAAGCAGGAGGTGTGACCATGCGCAACAAAGAAGGCAAAGAGAGAGACCCCCAGAAGCGCTTCAGTTTCTTTGGCAAGAAGAAATAAGCACCCAAATATGCCACAGATCTCCACAAGGAGAGAAACAACAGATTGAAGTCTGTCAACAATCGAAACTTAAAATGTTAGAAACGGGAGTCACATGTCACGTTGTGGTACATTTTCCATTTTTGCCCTTTTTTAAATTGGCCTCATTTCACACATGGATCTTGTTCAATCTCGCCTCCTAGCTGTCGTGCCACATTTGGCCTGTGATGTATTGAATTCCCAGGTTGAGCTGTTAATGGGTCTTCTCAGGAGAAGAGGGAGTGACGTCCCTGACCAAGACCAGCTCCCAGACCAATAGCCAATGCAGCAGAAGCTTCTTGAAAGTTCAGCTCATAGCTTTCAGTTTGCTTAGTTTCCTCTTGACCTTTTTCGCAAAATAATTTAAACTTTGAGTTAGACAGCTTTTCCATACTGCAGTTATTCAAACACCAAGAGTGCTGTCTTTTTTCCCCTGATTTTCATTTTCCGTCTTAATTTCAGTTTTCTTTGTGAAGGACCACAATCCTTTTTTGGTGTTGTTATACTTATAACGAAAGATTTAATCGTTGTTGCTATTATTAATATTGTTTATTGGCTGTTGCATTTTTTTAGTCCATTTAAAATTGAATATTTAAAAAAATTGTAAGTATGGCTAGTTGGTATGAGTCATGTTCAGAGAGAACAACGCAAAAAGAGACCATGGGGTGGGAGTTTGTGTTGGTCTTTTTTCACTTGTGACTGTTCTGACCCAATTTTTTCTTTCATTCATTTTTCTTGATATGAATATGTTGAATGCGTTTTGAGAGAATTGTTTTTGGGACTTGCCAGTAAAAGAAAAGGCGTAAACAAAAAATTATTTATAATGCTTTTAGTTGATCTTTTATCTTTGAACTTCGCTTATCTTTATTTCCCATTGAGAGATACTTTGGGATGTATGCTTTCTCATTGTGTGGCTTGTTTCTTTAGTTCATAACCTCTTTATCTCTCATTCTTTTCTTAGACCAGAAAAATGTTTGTGGTGAAGATTGGCATTTGAGGTGTGATGCTGTGGTTTGGACTGGTTATACTTTTGCTCAAAAGCAAACAGACACAACACAAAAATCAATTGCACAAGCCAACATTAAACTTACAAAGAATTGTGAGGTGTGGCATTAACTCTTTCGTTTATTTCCTCATTGGTTTGATTGAATGATGAATACGTAGTTCACCAAGTTTCCTTGTATAGGTTCCTTGGGGTTTATTCTCAGGCATCAGTTTTACCCTTCACACACACGGCGTACAAACGCACATGCTTTTCTCTCCCTACACGTATGTATTTTTACAGGGATTAACCTTTTATTACAGCTAAAGTTGGATTTAGTGTCAGTGATGCTCTTAAGGTTGACGCTGTATTTCTAGGTGTGTGTATATGTGTGTTTGTGTGTATCCACAGAAGAGGTTGTTTTCAGGTATACTGGTTGTGAATGTGTTTAAGAAGAAAAAAAGAAACAAAACTACTGAGGTATTCTTAATATGGACCAAATTAGCAGTTTCCCCCACTCATGGCGATTGAGATAATCTGTTCCATTTATTTGTACATCACAAGTTTCAAATGATCTGCCTTGGAGGAATGTGAAATTTTTACAGCGTATAATTGCAGGTTTGATACTTACGGGCAGGAGAGAACGTTCTCCTGGTAACCTTAAGTAACGTCCTTAAAAGCAAGATCAATGCCAATCTGCCAGACAGGATTTCAGATATACTTTTGCAGTTATTAAAGAGCATGATGTATTGGTAACAAGTGTACCCACTGTGGCATGAAATCAGTATTTTTGTAGGATAAAGATTTTTCAGCCTCATGTGATCGTGAGAAAGCTTGCCTTGGTGTGTTAATGTTAGCGTGAGGTTTTTTGACGTCATACAATGAAGCCCCTTCCTCTGAGGTGTGTGGAGTATTGAGCCATGTACTTATTGTATGTCATTCATTTTTACATTTTATTCGGACACACATTTAAGGGGTGGGCACAAAGACGCAGTAAACAGCTGTATTTGATGTGAAGGAAAACTATGCTGACTCCCTATTAAACATGGTCCAGCTCACCAAAAAAGCCATGTCACCAAAACGTTTCTGTTCCAAACAGGGATTCACTTCAGGGAATCAGAAAGGAAGGAGGTTCAAGTCACTGTAGTGAAACATTCTGTAGATCAGTTTGATGTTCTCCATACTAAAGGGTTAAAGCTCCACTATTAATGATCTAGCTGTAGATCAGTACTTCAGACAAAATTCTGTTATTGAGTTTTATTGATTTGTTTAGCCTGAGCCTAACTAATGGGACTGTGTGCTAAGTGTTGCATTAGGTTACAGTTCATATCTCTTATTTATGCTGTTGATTTTTTTCCCTATTCTATATCACAATAACTTTGCAGTTTTTCTTTACCCTCTTTTCCTTTTTTTCTAGTTTGGTACGATGGTCAGTTACATTGTGAACACATAAGAGTATCTAGATCCAGTTTATGTGAATTTCTAAGCACTGGTGAGGGACATTCTGGGCAGATTGAAATATCAATTTATATTGCAATATATTAATGCAGTGAATTCAACGGGGAAAAGCTCATTACTCAAAGTGTAACCTCGGTGTGCCAAGCGTTACATTAAGTATGAATTGTTTTTTTAAGCAAATATTTTTTCCTCATCCAGTAGTAGTTTATCTTGCAGGATTTTAACGCAACTACAAAACCCATTCAAATTGTTTATTAAAGAACGTTGATTCCATTCCTATAAATGAGTTTTTAACATCACTACTATTCTGTTGTTATTATTATTATTGTTATTACTATTATAAAAGTCATTATAAATATTACTATTAATACTACTGCTGTTGCAACTGCACCTCATGTAAAACTGCAGCCTGAGTTTTTTGTCTGTAATACCAAACCCCGCCACCTGGGGGCAAGTGTGCTGTGGAGCATTTTTCATTACTGATATGAACAAGAAAGACTTGTTTGTTGACTCGTGTATCTACATCTAATATTAGGAATAAAACATGATTTGAAAATAACTTCTGCGTCATATTGTGTAATGTAGTACAGTATGTGTGTATGGGTCTGACTACGCTTGATGCGAGTGCCAAAATTGAAAATGCACAAATCTAAGACATTTTGTTCATTAGCTTCATTGTTAGCCTGATATGAAAATGATGTAAAAAAATTATCATTTTAATACATGTAAGAGTCATAAGTATGAAAATGTCATTATTATTCTGATATAAAAACAATAGCTGTGCCTTTTTAACGTCTTCCTTTCCCATACATGTTCAGGCACAAAACGAACCCTCTTTTCTGTCTACGCTCCCTGCTAAGTCAATGCCATGTCATGAACTTTGACCTTAAGGCCCCAGCCCCCTTTCTTGTCCCCCCACTTCGCCAACATTATCTGCCTTTTGGTTTCGTGTTCACAGAGTTGTTGTAGCTGAGTGTAGGCAAATGACAACATTACAGTAGTGCACTTACAGATGCCATCACTTTGGATTAATTAAATGTCATGTCATATTTAATGTTGATATTTTATGGCTACGTCAGGCCATCTTTACTCTGAGAACAATATTGCAGTTGTTCAGCTCTGAAACTGGCCCTGAACTCAACCAAGAACGTTTTGAACTGCCTACAGACCTTCAACTGGTAACAAGGTTTGCAAGAAACATCCTCTGCAGGCCCTTGAGCAGGTCCCATTATGTTCTAGAAAGTGCCATGATTTACATGCTTCCCATGTGCAGTATGCAAATACCATTTAGTTAACTGCCTTCTCTGCTTTTGTTTCAAAACATATTCACAGTCTATCAAGTGTTCAGAATAGTTTAGCAATGAATGAATATGTTAAGGCAATTTTAATGCTGCGACAGCGTCCTCACCTCCAGCCCTCACGGGTCCCCGCTTTGTGTTCAGTCACAAAGGCACGTTACCCAGCGACCGTTAAAACCGCCTGCACTTCAGTGTCACACAACGAGAGCTTCAAACTGTTGCACATCGCTTTAGAGCCCCAACAGACTGACAACAGTTTGTTAAATGTAGAAACTGACAGGCGGGATGCGCAGCGAAATTTGTAAGTTTGGCTTTATTTTCGTAAAATTTCAAAGCAACTGTTAAACCACGTGATTTTTCATTTGTAAAGCCGAGCTACAAAATGTACAAAACTATTTATTGGTAAACTGTGTTAACTCCATATCAATCTTTTACCTTAGTAATTGTTATGAAATTTGGAATTGTATCTCTGAACTGTTCTTTGCTCTTCTATGCTGTTACTATAGCGTGTTTTGTTTATGGGGGTTTGTTCTAGAACTCGGATCGGTTTAAACGTTTCAGCTTGGGTCACCTCCACAGGAGTTTGATCTTTAATACAGTTCTCTGAATCTTCTCTGAGTTTTAAACGGATAATGACAGAATAGTATAGAATCATTTACTAGGAATTTTTTTTGCACTGTGCGCAAATTACTTTCCTCACAAATTCTTTAGGCTTCCTTCCTGCTGAATCGAAATAAATATATTATTTCAAGTCAGATCAGATGCATCAAAAATACATGTTGCTCCTCTTACATATAAACCCAAGTACATTTGAATGCATTTTGGCTTTTAATTGCTGATTTTGCCAATAACTTTTTGCTACAGAAGGGGTTAGAAATGTATTCTCAAGGTATGCCAATTAGTTCCACTTTCAGTCTTGAGGCATGATGTCATTCCGATTTGTGTTTGAATGTTTTACTCTTCTGGTATGATGGACATTTCAAAATCCCAAAGATTTCTGATGGATAACGTGTTTGCTTGGAGTTGTATGCATCACATGTTTCTGCTATTAAGTTTGTACATTTCTATGGAAGTATGGTTAAGATCTGCTTTACAAAATGCACATCGCATCTGGAGTGGATTTGGAGAACAGAGAAAGATGGATAATAGCTGGCACTGTTCCCCAATCAATGCTTACAGACAGACACACAAATGCATTTTGACTCCAGATTGTTCGGAAGGCAAATATGTGTGATACTGATGGTTAAGAGCTTGTGATTCATAGAGAAGATAAGGTCATGAGGGCAGATAAGCAGATAGTTGTCAAAGTAAAAGACAAAAGATAGAGGTGAAGAGTTCAGAGCTTTGGCAAGTCCAAGTAAAAAACAGGATGGTTTAACTTATTTCTGGTCACCATACGTTGCACAAGATCATTAAACACAACTGTAATAAGTAGAAAACGACAAAGGCAGATTGTGAAAGATACCGTTTAATAAATAAAATTAAAATGTCAAGATCACCGTATGGTTATCAGCATCTTAAAAAAATCAAACACAATTTTATAATCTATTCATTTGTAAGAGCAGATATTAAACTTTGTGGTGGTGACTAACATCTAAGGTGTTGGTTTTGGTCTGGACCCACATTCTGAACGAGGAGTAATACCTCACAAAATGATAGTGGTACACAACTGTGAGAGATAAGTAGGATTAAAGATGAGAGTGACAATGAAGGCTATTCTGTTTTTGGTAAAGCCTGTCTTTTCAGACCCCTGCATGTTTTCCTTCATTGAGCTACAGGAAACTGCATTTTTTTTATTTGTTTGTTGCTTTGTTTCTTATTTGCCATATGTTACATCACAGATTAAAAATCTACTATGGGTTAGGCTAATTAGGATTTGTTACTTGGAAAAAACTAACAACAACAACTGTTTTTTGGCTGTCTGCTGGGAAGGGTTATTTTTGATAGTTTTTCTAAAAATGTAAATGCTGTTAATATTTACTCACTCTCATGTTGTTCTTAATCCTTATGTATTTGTAGAATATTACAAAGCTCTGTATTTGATCTTACATTGACGTCTTTACATTTAAAAGTGTTCCACATGAAATCAGTATAATCAATTATATATTTATTACTTACCAAAACTTTATTATGGTGCTTTAAAGTTTTAATAGCTAGGCTTAAAACTCAGGACTGCAATTCTGTTTCCACTGATTGGGATTTTGCTAGAAAAAAGTTTTAGATCCCAGTTCTAGATCATTTACTTTATCAACACCAACTGTTAGAATTTTGCAGTTTGGTTTCAAAATGTCAAAAGAACTGACAAACCAACTAAATAGGTTTATGTGGTTCACACAGAGAGTGACAGTCATTATAAAATACTAGCTATATCTTATTTCATGAGCCTGGTGTTTTTTAGGGCAATCTTTTGGCAGTTTTACAGTCACTGTGAATGTGTGTTTGTTTTCAGGCCAAGATCATAGAAGGTTTTTTTTCTTTTTCATCATCTATTGAGGAAAAGTAAGATGCGTGATAAATATGTCACGAGATGGTCATGCTTGGGGATTGAGGTATAAAATGATGGGCTAGGACAAGAGTTCATCAAGGTCAAAGGTCTGATAAGGTCTTGTTCAAATCAATTTAACGGTCTGGTGTAGGCTACAGCAGGTGCAATGTGTATGTGAGGAATTTCGGGTGTATACAGAGATATTATGTCATCATGTGGTCGTTGTGAATGTTTCACCACGTTGTGCGTGCTTACACCGATGTGCGTGTGATAAAGCTGTAGTGCTGGAATTTTCAGCAACACGGAAGAAGCGCGCACTGGTAAACTCCAAATAATGGCCCGGATAACATAATTGGCAATATAAATGGATCCAGATCCGCAGACTCCAGTCCTGGGCAGTTGACGACATGTGGCGCTCTCTTCCAGCAGTGATGATGTGAGGTGTGGAGCTTTCAGCGCTTTATAGCACGGCTCTATTTCTACTGGATCAGCAAATACTCTCTGTACAGGAGTATGCGGTATCAAGGTTATTTTCGTGCTTCTGTCAATTCTGCAAGTTCTGCGCTGAAAGAAGGAATATAAGACTGAGCAGAAATTAAGGTCTGGTGGTATTGAATAGATTTTGACCTGAAAGACCTGCGCATATATTAATTCGGGCAGAAATTGCTCATACGGACAGCGAGCGCTACTTATCTCGACGGTAAGCAAACATGTATAAATTGCAGTGGGATTTTAAGTTGTATACGCAGTCGTTGTAGGTGTTTTTACTGTAAATCGACCGCAAACGTACTCGTAGTTTTCTGTTTCTTTACATGGTTTTGGACAGCATGACAGCACGAGGTAAAGCTGATGTATCGTTAAGGGAGCATGATGTAAGGTGGCATGACGTTAGAAATTATGTCGTATTTAAATGATTTAAACACATATAATGCTTTGCTGGTTTAATAGTTTATTGCTTGTTTATTTCAACTATAAGTTTTATTTTGAATCTCGTCTGAGCGCAGATTAGATAAGTAACATGGTGATTTACATGCATTTTCCAGACGCTTTTATCTAAAGCGATTTAAAATATACAGTAGGCTACATAATTAGTGAGAATTTTATGTACTGTTACAGACAACTTCAATCACGAAAGTATCTACCTATTAGATATTATTATATTTTTGCAGATATTTAAAACGATATGCTCACTGGGGCTCAGATTTTAAAAAAGAGGGTAAAAAGACTTTTACAAGAGATTAACCAAAAGAGAGAAACCATTGCCTCTCTCTCTCTCTCTCCCTCTCTCCCCCCCCCCTCACTCCCTCTCTGTGTGTCAAACCAAAAACGGTTGTGTTTTTGTGTCTCCTCATTGTCTAATAAACAGAGCTGTCTGTTGAGGCTTGTCCAAGCACAGCCCCGTTTTACGCTTTGCAGCAACATTGTTCACTTCTGTTCCCAAACTAATAAAACGACAAGAGCCGTCAGAGCTGCACATGATACGGTTAACATCGTATTATTCCGTCTCAGAGTTCCACTGAATTGTTTATTATCCACGATTAGTCACTATAAGCACAGATATCAGCAGCATACCATAAAAGAAAAACGGGCTCTTCCTGAACCTCCTCTGCGAGTCTGAACAGGACTGGCCTGATTCCCCTTCTCTAGAAAAACTCATCTAGTTGTGCTTTGATTAACAGTGAATTTTGAATACATTTGTATTTTAACAAAACAATTAAATTCTTAGGAGTTGTGAATGATGTCTGTTTAAATAATGTTTACAGATTTTATTCTTAATTCCAATGCAAGATGTTGACTAAATGGTTTGTTTCATTTCGCCGTACACCTTGTAAGCAGCTATCAATACACAAAATAACTTGTAAATGATCTAACCAAAAAAGTTACTTAGTGTTTTAAATGAAACAAACTTTGACCCGAAACACCGGCTGGTTGCATATGCAATATGTTAATTGTTTTGTGACTCTCTGCTCATCTATGGTTCATCATTATCTTGCTCTGTCGGGTTATTAAGTGCATTGGCTTCCTTCCACTGAAAATTATGTTTTAGGTATGCACAAGTTAACCATGTGGGTCATTCTACAAAACTGGTTTTCGTGTATGCCTACTGGAGCTGTATCTATCAGTTGGCTGTCAGGTCATCCGTGACCTTCCACATTAGGGATGCACCGAATGTTCGGCCACCGAATATATTCGGCCGAAAATAGCAAAAAACGCATGTTCGGTATTCGGCCGAATATGTGAAATGGCCGAATAATTTTACCGAACATGACTCGAGAAACGATCAACTAGCAACCAGCGCAGAGAGAGAGAGAGAGAGAGAGAGAGAGAGAGAGACGTGCGCTTTATTAATGCCGCAAACATTTTGGCAGTGTGTGTGTGGAGCATTTTAAGGTGTCAGAGAAAGACAAAGCACGGGACTTGCCGCACGGAAGTAAATTTCCGAATGAAAGCGTCTTTACCGGTCGGTAACTTGTGGCTATTTCAGACGGGAGCGGGCTGTCTGACAGTAGCCCCGCCGCTCGCGACATCCTTTGACATCATACAGTGGTCGCGCGCACACAGTTCCCTGTACTAAACAACTTGTCAAAGTATGTTCTGTGCATCCCGGCCACGAGTGCACCAGAGAACAGTCAGCTTTTGTGGGCGGAGTTTGCAGGAGAGACGTGAACTGATATGGTTGTCAGTCAGCATCAGTCAGAATAGCTTGCGTTCGATGTTTTTTTTTCTTACAATCATTTTGCAACGTAGCCTATAATAATCCAACAGTTTTAGTTTATTCGTATTTTTAGTTTATAGGCCTAATGTGGAATGACACTTTTTAATGAAGTGTTTTGTTGTAGGGGTACAGAGTAACTTACATTACATTCTTTTACCAGTCAGTTATAGGCCTAATTAATATAGGCTATTAAATTTTTTGTTTTAATGTATTTTGTTTTGCTCAATTTTATATTAAGTTGTATTGTATTTTATTGAAAAGCAAGACAAATTTTTAAAAGCAAATTTTGACTATTCAGTTTGTGCAATAGTGAAAAAATAGCTTAATAAATAGAAGAAATGCAAAAACCATATTCGGTGTTCGGTATTATTCGGCCTTCGGCCAAGTGTTTCACATCATGTTCGGCTTCGGCTTCGGCCAAGAATGTTAGATTCGGTGCATCCCTATTCCACATAATCAGCCGCTCATCTCTGCACTGAGAAAATGCTTGAAATGAAGCATTCCTTGTGCAATATATTTGTGCATGTTAATCTTTCTCTTGATGAGGTATGGGGTTGCATGAGAGACGTGAATTGGGCATTACATATTTCTGTTTGCAGAGAATTTGAACTGGAACGTTTCAGAGTCCCTCTGACTATTGCTGTCTCTTATGTAACACTGAGGAGGCTTTTTTACCCACACGTGAGATGGAAACACTGGCCTTTGTTTTCTGGTCAGTGTGTGTGGCAGTTAAACTCACTTTGATAAAAGTCAAGGTTGAAGGAAGTATAAACACAGCAGGACATAGTTAACCGATCCAGAAGTATGATTTAATGCTGAAAGTATGCATTACGATTCATGATCCAGAACCACTGACTTATTGTCTCTACAACATGTGTGCGCGCACAATCAACTCATTAAGGTTTATTAA
Source organism: Triplophysa rosa (assembly GCF_024868665.1). Classification (NCBI taxonomy): domain Eukaryota; kingdom Metazoa; phylum Chordata; class Actinopteri; order Cypriniformes; family Nemacheilidae; genus Triplophysa; species Triplophysa rosa. The sequence continues at coordinate 18,947,901 of NC_079891.1, read as the reverse complement.
ACCCTTTGACGCACAAACTCCTTTTGCAATGTATCTTACAAACACGTACAGTATACGCCATCACATTTCATTCAAGTGTTGACTTCTACTGAGTAATGTGCATATGTGTTTGAAAACTGTAGTTGCTGGAACAGTGCAGCTGAGTCCACTATCAGAGGATACATAGCCATTACATAGTCATCTTTCCTATATGTGCCAAAACTAACAATCCCTGATGGTTTGCTTAGATTCTTGTCCAAATAACAGCTTGTTTATCATCTCTCTTCTTATTAAATTTTGTAACTTTTTTATCATCTTCCGAGAAGGTAATTGAATTTCTCTTTCTAAAGCTGACCTTAAGAACTTTGCACTATGTGTGTGTTAAATAAGCTATGATTGTGCAGTTAGGCATTTTGAATAAGTGTAATGTTTTTTTTTTGTAATGTGATATAGTTCTTTTTACTTTTCTAAAGCTCCCAAACCAAAAAAGCTGCAAACAAAAAGTTAACAAGAGTTAATAAGTGCTAGAGTATGTGTTAAATAATCTTTCTCTGTCTTCTACAAATTTCAGGCAAATTGGAATTGCGGTGTACATAAGGATGCCAGGAATGTTATACTGTCTGACTGGATGTGGCCTGCAAATGGGAATTAACAAAGATGCGATTTGAACAATGACGATTTATAGTTAAACATTAAAGTGTCCAAGTGTCCTGACTTTTGCATCCTAAGTATGCTGTGAGCTGTCGTCTTTCCAAGTGCATTTGTCCTGTTGTTCTCTTCACGGTTGTTGTCCTCCGTTCACCCTGCTGCAAGATCTGTATCTTTGTTGCGCGGGAGCTCGTAGTGGGTCAGACATGTCTGCCAAGGCTCCCATATACCTTAAAAGAAGAAGCCGTAAAGGAAAGAAGGAAAAGCTGCGGGACCTTCTCTCATCCGACATGATCAGCCCCCCGCTCGGAGACTTTCGACACACCATCCACATCGGCAGCGGTGGCGGGGCTGACGATTTTTTCGGTGACCTGTCTTTCTTACAAGGTAAATTCCACCTGTTACCGGGACAACAGGGTCACCAGGGTACGCTCCAGTTAAGCCGCACTGCAAGTGTAAGTAGCCACCCACCAGCCAATGAGAGCTCACCTCTGTTGAAAAATGCCTTCTCGCTTCCCATCATTGGAGGAGTGCAGGCTCTCACTCTTCCTGCAACAAACCCTGCGACTTCACCAGCCAAGGCAACTGCTGAGGTGCCGGCGACCTGGGCTCAGCATACTGCCGTCCTAACAAAAACCCAGTCTACTCCAACATCACCATCTCTCGCTCCACCTCCCAAACCTCCTAGACTTCACCTGGAAGAGAGAAATTTGGGTGTGTCACGGCACGCATCACTTCCTGCATCTTCGAACAGCTCTCCCCTTCATACGCACACTTATGAACCAAGTCCAGATACAGAGGAAGATGAAAAGTGTGTACGAAATGGAGAGGGAGAGGAAAGGAAATACCTCTCAAATGCTGGTTCTCTCCTGTCCCTTCATCTGGACCTGGGGCCATCCATCCTAGAGGATGTGCTTCAGATCATGGACAAGCAGAGAATAGGGACATTTAGTGGGGGACTTACATCCAATGGACGACAGGAGATTTACACCTGAGAGGTTCGGGAGAGGAAATATGAGTGATGAAACTGGATGGTACATACATATCACATTTTTCTTTTTGTACTATGAGAGAACTCTATTGTGCATGCTGTAAATGAGCATTTCCTGGAGATTATATCTTTTTTGAATGTCATCCAAGTTTTAGACTTTCGGACAAACCAGATGTCAGCATTTCATCCAACCAAAAATGGAATCTGTTTCACCATCAGAATTTGTTGAAAAGAACCATTTTAAATAAGCTCTCTCATTTTGGAGCTACAAGCTATAGGCAAATATTTTAAAAGTATACTTATAGATAGATTTTTAAACACGAAACCATTCAGCATTCTATCTGCTAGTAACTGCATGGTCTGTAATAACATACAGGCCCCCGGTCAACAGGGAAAGAAACACTCACATTTCTCTCTGAAAGCACAGATGACATCATCTCTCCCCCCAGTGCCGTTGCAATTTGTGTAAGCGGGTAAAAATGTGCAGCTCCTCCCTAATGATCTGGACACACACGCCAGGAGGCCTCTGCGTCTACACCCTGGGATTTCAAGCTTTTTTTTGTTACGAGTAGTTTTCATTCTTCAGTTTAAAACCCCAGAGGGCATGACAAGCTCATTTTTCACTGAACAGGAATACACTTTTTACTGTGATTGATTTTTAGGGTATCTGCGTTCCCTTAGGCTTTAATAGCTGATCACCTTTCAGGCAGCAGTAGCGCTGCCTGTTTCTGACCGAAGAGTGCTGCCTTGTGTTTACCGCCATGTAATCTTCCCATATGGGGTAATTCTCTGAGTCAGTTGATTAATCATTATACTACTAGTGTATGTTTAAATGTACAGTAATGCCAGACTACAAGTTTACCATAATGTGCTTTAAAGTGTCATGGACAAGAACAGGACATGAGACAGCAATAAGAGAATGTTGGCAAATATTAACAGAAACACACTGTTCTGTTGCTGTCAGGTTTTTTGTAAGTATGCTGCCTTTGCACTGTTTAGGGTTGCTGGGGTTTATAAGAAAATTCAGTTTCTTCATAGCATCACCAAACAGAAATCATGATTGATTGCAAGCAGGTTTCCAGCACAACCCAGCCCATCAGCCTACAGATGGCTTACATACATAGTTTAATATATGCATTTTAAGATGGGATCAGAACAAGTATTTTAGGATAGAAAAAGTACATACTTACGATTCCTGGAATTTTGTGGAATTCTTTATTTATTTTTGTTTCTTTTTTCAGTAAACGCTCTTTGATTTGTTTTGTGAATTTCATTTTGAAGATTATGCTTCAATTTTGATAGATTAAATGCAGAAACCAATTAAATCCTATAGAAGTACTTTTGTAAGCAGGTCTAATTTAATTGTCTAAAATATAATGTACACATGTTTATATCTTTTTTACTAACCTATTTTAATGCTTGCAAGCCTAACCCCAAATTTAACCAGGACTTTGTGACCTGAAAGGTTCAGAGGCACATGACCTGAAAATAAAAGTTTATGATTGTAGAATATAAAATACAAGCAGCACAGTTCATTTTTTTCTTGTTTTATCAACTTAGTGTATGTGTTTACATCAACCTATGAGACTGATGAGACCATCAAAATGCATTTAGACGAAATACACAGTAGATTTAGGGGCAAGCAGATTGTTTCTGTGAGAAATGTTAGAGTATTTCTGCTTTATCGGTAAAAGTGAATCATTAACACTATGGCTACACAAATTAAACCTGCATATAATGTGCGTCTGTGAAACCTGTTCAGATTTTCTTTTATGTTGGTTATTACTTGCCATCTGTTAGATGGTTTTATTAGATGATTCTGTTAGATGTTTGCTGCTGCTGTACACAGGTCAGCGGACTGTACACTTACATATAGAGGCAGAAAAATAAAGGTGAATAAATGATTTTTGATTTCTCCAACGGTATGACTGAGAATTTTTATAAGGTATATGAATCAAACTTTACCATTACGGTGTATGTTTTATTTAATTTTAGATTTTAATTTGCTTGCTTCTGTTGTGTATATTTAAAACAATTTTAAAGTGGAAAGAAATGCTTGATTTTATTTGCATTTTATATGAATTTTCCAAACAGTTTGAAACATAAAGTTGCAAACACGTTCACTCTTTCTTGTTTTATTGCAACAGAATTCTTTAGCTAAAGCTTATTGTTTTGTGCGTGTAAGAGAGAGCAAAACTGCAGGTCAATGCATGAACAGCTCTTACCTGTGACTCACTTTTTCATCACAAGTCTTAGCATGCATGATTGTTACTCGGGTATCTGTTCTGAATGCATTTTATTCCAACCCAACCCTGTGTGTGTGTGTTTTCAAGGCACATTAAGTGTGTGTCTGTGTACTTTGCTTATTTGCAGTAGCTCCCCTATTTTCTGCACAGGCCCTGGGAATCATTCCAACTGGCTTTATTAACACAGAGCAGCCGAAGCCCCTGACCTTACGATCACAATACCATGGGAACACCAGAGAGATGTGGGAGCAGCTAGAGAGTAGGAGGAAGAGAGGAAGGAAGGAAAAGGGTTGAGGGAAGGTGCATGAGGACCAGGATGAAGGACAATGAGAGTGAAGAAGTGCAAGATTATAATATATTACATATAAAAAATATCCAGAAGCAGGAGGGGACCACAAACAACATTTATGGATTAAAAAGCAACTTTATCATTTTATCACGTCATCATATATTCACCCTCATGTCATTCAAAACCTGTAAATGACTTTTTGTTCTGCAGGACACAAAATAAGATATTCTGAGAAATGTCTAAGGGGTTTTGTATCCATACATTGGAAGTCAATGGGGTCCAGTGTTGTTTGGTTACCAACATTCTTCAAAGTATCTTATTTTGTGTCCTGCAAAAGAATCATACAGGTTTGAATTGAAATGGGTGAACTACCCTTTTAACGAACTTAACTGACAAAGCACTCACATACATAAAGAACAAGAGTGTGTGTGTGCGTGCGTGCGTGCGTGCGTGCGTGCTCGTGTGTGTGCGGAGGATCTCAAATCAATGACTGGCTTCCCTACTCGCATGCATACTGTAACAGATAATAACCACCCAGGGGGCTATTTTCCAAGCACACGCACACAAGTATAAAAAGCTTTCCATGGAATATTCTGAAAGTGCTGTGAGGAAGGGAGGATACTTAAAGTATTCATCATGTGCTCCATTATCAGTGTCATCTTTCTAAATGTGTGAAAGGCTCTGTGTGGGGGTGCTATTTCACAACCTATCCGTTTTTTTGAGAGAGAGGAATAAAAGGAGGATTTAAAAGGGGAGAGCACAGATCTGGAGAGACTGAATTGTTTTTATAAAAAATGGAAGCATGAATCACAACAGAGATTCCTCTTTAGCACCGTTTACGTTTTGTAGCATCTCCGTATCAAACGTGCCTTTACTGCCATCTCGTGTCTATTTGAAAACACTACATCACAAGTGTCTCTGTTCCTCAAAGTTCTTCATGAGGTCTACCTTGCTATATATGAATGTTGTCTTCTCTTCACCCTATTTGAAATTTATGTTAAATATGTTGTTTAAAAGTACAATTAATTTCTGTTTGTCTTTTCAATGACGGTATGGCCCTTTAACATACATTTTTAGGGATAATGACTGTGCCGTGTCTATATTTAAAAATAAAAGAGTAGGCTCCCCCGCCCACTGAAAGTCCCTGACCCGTGACCTTCCTCTAAGGTCCTTCGCTCTGCGCCTGCGCAGAACACTCGCCGTGAGCGCAGTAGAGCCAAGATGGCTGCGGTAGTGGAGAATGTTGTCAAGCTGTGAGTATTCTTTCATCGTTATTTGTCTACGTATGAGATCCCCACGCAATAATTCCGTCTGTTACGTTTCATTTACAGTACAGCATCATGGACTTTCTTTTGTTTGCCTCAATATAGCCAGTGTAACGCTTCGACAAGGTTATCTGAGCTCTGGTTAAGTTGGCAGCTGCTGTGTGTCGCTTGTGCTTCACTTCTCTTCCGTGTTTAGCACGATCACGTGAGGGTCTCTTCTGTTCATCATTGTGTTCATATCAGTACTGTCATAAATCCGATCGAGAATTGTGTTAGTGTGAGGAAAGTTTGGTTTTGGCTAAATGTAATGTTCCTATAACATAAGTTTATGCCTTCCCTATTTTCAAGGCTTTCAAGAAGTCCAAGTTCTTTTTATTTCAGTTTGCACATAACCATTCGCATAAAGTTCTTAGCATTATAGTTGTGGCCCTTTAATGTTGTCTGCTTTGGGATAAATGAAGGTCAATACTATGCATTTCTACCTCTGAATGTGTCACGTCACAAAACATTATTCGGTGTAAAGAAGTCCAAAATGGATGGGCTGGGGAATGTGGGCCCTTAAAGGACCCTTAAACTGTGTCTTGCGGCTTTAGCTCTGTGTTGGTCCCTTCGAGGTGGATGACCATCCTTGTTGTGTGGGCTTTAAAGCCTCAGCTCTTGGTTCTATCATGGCAAAGCTTTAAGCTTTTGTTTTGTCCTCTGTGACATCAGCGGCCTGTGCTCTAATCTCATGGGCTTTAGCTTGCCTGTGCTCTCTGGGGCTCCTAGCGGTTGCCGGGGTGACGGGCGGCAACAGCGCCTGCTAAGTGGCTGGAGTGAAAGAGTTACAATGACTGGGTTGCATGCCTGCTAGACCTCCTGCTGCATACAAACACACATGGGGTGGGTACGCTGAACAGGGCTCCGCTGGTTTCAGGTTGCCAGTAGTAGGATCATTTATTACAGGAGATGGCTTGAGTTGAAAATACACATCTGGTTAAACCTACACGTTTCTAATGCTTTGTTTGTTAGTCAGCCTGGTGTCTGGTGTGTTGTTGCTTATAATGTAATTGAGATTTTGTCTCTCTTTCACTGTCTAGGTTGGGTGAGCAGTGTTACAGGGACGCTATGGAGCAGTGTCATAACTATAATGCCCGTCTGTGTGCAGAGAGGAGTGTGAGGATGCCCTACCTCGACTCTCAGACAGGTGTCGCCCAAAGCAACTGCTACTTCTGGATGGAGAAAAGGCACAGAGGACCAGGTGGGACACACAGCTCAGTGGTCAGTTTGAATGACAGAAAGGATAGTTTTCCTTAGAATGTTGTGTGTATTGAACTGGCCTGTTAATTTTTTCTAGGGTTGCACTTTATTGAAGTAAAAAGGTAGATGTATGCGATAACATAATGTGCAACATGCTATAGAAAAATATAATAAATATAAAAAATGGAAACTGAAATTATATTGAAATATATTTAAAAACTGAAAAATATAAAACCAACACGCATGGATCACATTATTTCTCGTAAAAAAAGAAATCATCACTCTTTCAGTCTCGCCTGTCTCTCTGCTCTCTACATCGACTTAAGACTTTGACTCTACCTAACTTTTTGAAGTATTAAAAAATCGTTCCGTTATTGCAGTTTGTTGCTAAATGCACATTTTCTATGTTTCTAAAATTTGTATATATCTTGCTCTAATTTCTAAACACCAATCTTTCTCTTTTCTTTCATTCTCTTCATAGGTATGGCTCCAGGTCAATTGTACACATACCCAGCACGCCGCTGGAGAAAGAAGAGGAGAGCTCAGCCTACAGAGGACCCTCAGCTGGCTTTCTCTTCTGTTAAGTCCGGTAAGAGACCTCTCACTTCCTCTGTCTGAGGCAGTGTTAACAGAAGTGAAAATATATGGTATTAGTGGCTGTGATTGCACAATTTTCAGTGCAGTCTCCTTATAGTGTATTTGTGTTTAATTCTCAGATGTACTGTATGTGCCATGACATTTTTATCCATCTCTTGTGCAGTTGCCTATGGATGTGAATGTGGGTGTGTGTGTTTCAGAGCTGGATCTGGGACTTAAGAAGGAGGTTTTCTCCAGTGATGGCAGCAGCTTAGAGGCCCTTCTGAAGGGAGAGCCGATAGATAAGAGATCCGGATTGGAGCTCCGCTCAGGGGAGGAGGAATCCAGCTCAACGGAGTACTCCACTGGGGGACTAAACCCCACTGCCAGGGTCCGCAAGGTAAAAAAACACACGGTTTATGAATTAGTCCTTTTTTGAAGAGAACTTAACTTAAAAGACTAGTTCACCCAAAAATGGAAATTCTGTTTTCAACATTTACATTTGTCATTCAAAACCCAATTGTAATTTTTTGGTTTTATTTATAATGTCAATTCAGTTTTTTATAGAGAGTATGGCAACTATCTAAGAAAGTTTCTAACACCTCCTTTTGTGTTTCATGGAAGGAAGTCAGTCATTCTGGTTTGAAACATCATTAGGGTGAAAAATAACAAAATTGTAAGGTTTGGGTGAACTGAACTTAATGTAGTTTTTTTGTCTGTCTTACAACTCAACTCAACTCAACTTTATTTATATAGCGCTTTTACAATTTTCATTGTTACAAAGCAGCTGTACATGAGACACATTGACTACAAGCAAAACAATCAAAGTTGTACCTGCAAAAACAAGAAAAGGTTGAAAACACAGAAGACAGACACACCCACACACAAAACACTCCACACACACAACACGCACACACACCAACACACACAGACACAGAGACACACACACACACACACACACACACACACGTACGTACACAGACAAGTACGCACACACACACACGCTCAGTGAGAGCACACATTTAGGATAAAGGAGAGAGAAGCACAGGTCAAATATAACAGATAATAAATTCCTATATGCAATATTAATTAAGTAAAACTTTAAGATTCTAAAGCAGCCCCCCCGGTCAGGCAGATAGTGCAAAAACAGTATGCAAACGGTGGCGAGGAACCCAAAACTCTAATCGAGAAAAAAAACCTCAGGAGAACCCAGGCCCAACCAGGGGATTCCAGTTCCCCTCTGGCAAAAGCTGCTGCCTCTGCACAAGCTCCAGAGAACTTGCACAACAAGGCTAAATAAAATAAATAAACTTAATAATAAAATAAATTATAGTTTAAGATTATCATTAATAATCTAATAGCATTTGAAATTTTGTGGTGAAGACATGTCAAGAGACCGCGTCCTTCTTTATCCAGCTCTATCATCTCAGCTCTTGTCAGGTCCCCACTTCCCATTCTCCGCTCTACCATCAGGTCAGGCCATGAACTGCATCCTGCTCGCTGTGGTAACCTTGGAACAATGAGACAAGACTGGCTGAGAGTAGAGTACTGTTCTGTACTCTTTGATGCAACAAGTACATCAGTTGTGTTTTTGGTTCCGGTTGATCTAACTAATGCAGCCTAAACCCTCTGAAGATTTATATTATGGAAGAGTAGTGTATGCAAGATTAAAAAGATGCGTCTTTAGTCTAGATTTAAACTGACAGAGTGTGTCTGCCTCCCGGACAGTGCAGGGAAGACTATTCCAAAGTTTAGGCGCTAGATAGGAAAAGGATCTACCACCTGCACTTGATTTTGAAATTCTAGGTATTACCAACTGACAGGACGCCTGAGAGCGTAATGCACGTGAAGGACTGTAATACAAAAGGAGTTCATTCAAGTACTGAGGAGCTAAACCATGTAAGGCTTTATAGGTAATAAGCAAGATTTTAAAGTTAACGCGATGCTTTATAGGTAACCAGTGCAAGGTTGACAGAACCGGGCTAATATGTTCATACTTTTTTGTACGTGTAAGAACTCGAGCTGCCGCGTTTTGGACCAATTGGAGTTTTTGTAATAAGCCTGCAGGGCAACCACCTAACAGTGCATTACAGTAATCTAGTCTTGATGTCATGAATGCATGAATTAACTTCTCTGCATCTGAGATTGACAGCATATGACGTAGTTTAGATATATTCTTAAGATGGAAAAACGCAATTTTACAGGTGTTGGCGACGTGGCTCTCAAATGACAGATTACTATCGAATAGAACGCCAAGATTCTTTGCTGACGACGAGGGTTTTATGGAACATCCGTCAATAGTTAAACAGTATTCTTGGTTGTTACTTATAGCAGTTTTCGGTCCAATAAGTAACACTTCCGTTTTGTCCGAGTTCAGTAATAAAAAGTTGTTACTCATCCAGTTTTTTATATCGACTATGCATTCCATTATTCAATGGAACTGCTGTGTTTCATGAGGCTTCGAGGAAATATAAAGTTGAGTATCATCAGCATAACAGTGAAAGCTAACTCCGTGTCGCTTTATTATATCTCCTAGAGGTAGCATGTATAATGCGAAGAGCAGAGGCCCTAAGACTGAGCCCTGTGGTACACCGTACTGGACTTGCGATTTGCGTGACACCTCATTGTTTATTGCTACAAATTGAAAACGGTCGGATAAATAAGATTTAAACCATTTCAAAGCTATTCCCTTAATGCCGACATAATTTTCGAGTCTATGTAGGAGTGTGCTGTGGTCAATGGTATCGAATGCAGCACTAAGGTCTAGCAGCACCAATAACGAGATACAACCTCGGTCAGACGCCAATAGCAGATCATTTGTAACTCTGATCAAAGCAGTCTCTGTACTGTGACATGCTCTAAATCCAGACTGGAATTCTTCATTGATGTCATTCCTTTGGAGGAAGGAGCATAATTGAGTTGAAACTACTTTTTCCAGAATTTTAGATATGAAAGGTAGATTCGATATAGGCCTGTAGTTCCTTAGTTCTCTAGGGTCGAGTTGGGGTTTTTTGAAAATGGGCCTTATAACAGCCACCTTATATGCTTTAGGCACATGTCCTAATGTCAGAGATGAGTTAATAATACCAAGAAGAGGATCTATAATTTCTGGGAGCATCTCTGACTTATGACATCTCTGACTTACTCGGAACATATGACTTATGTTTTCACTCTTGTGTGTGTAGAGAATTTTGGAACCAGATGATTTTTTAGATGATCTGGATGATGAGGATTATGAAGAAGATACTCCGAAGAGACGGGGAAAAGGCAAAGGCAAGGTGAGACACAAAGCGAGACAAAGTTTTTTTGCTCGTTGTATGTGTTCATCATAAAGTGCTAAACCATCTTTTAAATTGTCCATAATTGTGTAAAATGTGCTTAACAATTTTTTTTGATGATGGCGTCCTCTTTGCAGGGCCGTGGTGTTAGCAGTGCCCGGAAGAAGTTAGAAGCAGCAGCCGCGTTGGAGGATCGAGACAAACCGTACTCCTGTGATAGTGAGTCAGACATTCATGGAAACTACATGAGTCTGCTAACTAACCTCTCAGTGATCTCATCTGGAGTTCTGCTTCTTTTAGCTTTACGCTTGCTGTAATATATTCAGTGACGACAACCAATATATCTTAGTCATCTTTTCTCAGTCTGACTGTTTGTCACAATGAGCTGTACCACAAGGAAACTAAAAAGTTCCAATCTTCAATATTTTAGCAGACTGTCCTGTGTCTGACACACTCAAAGCAAGTAAAGTTTCATAAATTCGGTTGCTAACTAGTGTGAAATAATGTCAGTTTGATTTTAGGTCTCATGTTCTTTCATAGATCTGGATCCGCTGCACTCTGCATTTGAGTCTCTGCCCTTAAATGTGTCATGATACTGTGATGCAGATGTTCTTTATGAGTTTATTTCTCTTGATCCTTTTGTCAGTCTGTGAGTCATTCTGTCTCTTCCTTCTCTTCTTTTTCTTTCTCTTTTTCTCTCTTTCAGACACTTTCAAACAAAAGCATATTTCAAAATCTTCCGAAAGAGGTATATTTCTCTCTCTCTCTCTCTCTCTGTCTTCCTCCTCCCTCATTTCTCTTCTGCCTCAGCCACCCATGTATTGTTTTTTTCTCTTGATTTTCTGTGTGTGCATTGAAACAGGCTTTATAAAAGATTTTAGAGGCCATGCTTTTTTTATTGAGCAAAGGAAATCATTTGCTTGTTAGTCAGAAAGCTAGGCTAAATTTTAAAGGTTAATTTTCTTAAAGGGACAGTTCACTTAAAAATGAAAATTCTGTCATCATTTACTCACCCTCGAGCTGTTCCAAATCTGTATACATTTCTTGGTTCCAAAGAACACAGAGACAGATATTTGGAAGAATGCTTGTAACCAAACAGTTCTTGGCCACCATTGACTACCATAGGAAAAATTACAATGTTAGTCAGAAGTGCCCCAGAATGGTTTGCTATCCTACATTCTCCGAATAACTTCTTTTGTGTTCAACAGAACAAAGAAATGTATAAAGCAATTTTTCCTGCTATGGTAGTCAATGGTGGCCATGAACTGTTTAGATACAAGCATTCTTAGGGCCCTATGAAATCCGTTTTATTTATTCCCAAATTCTGTTTTTATTTTCGTTTTAATTTTTCTGGATTCTGTGTTTCCCGTTTTTTTTTTTTTACGATACAATAGTAATATTTTTGCCCACATGAAAAATACTTCAGTATACTATAGCATTTACTCATGAACTATAGTAAGACACCTACTTTCTTCCATTTATCTTTCTCTGTGCACTACAATACAGAAAGCTTTAAATCTAATAGACGTGGACTGAAAGCCCCAGAACTTTTGAATTTTTGGGGGGGCTCTGTAGATGTGTTTGCGCAGAATTTTCCCACTGAACAAGTTTTCTGCCTCTGAGCCATATGCAGTATTGAGACATGTTCAGTCAGGTTGTTCCCGGCAGCATGACTCATTTTAACCTCTTACTCTACAGAGCTCACATTATGAGCTGGGACATTTTATACTTGCAGCGTCTGTCTGTCACCCACAAAATGAACTAATCTGCCTGTTGTTATTATCTACAGATACCTACCATTTATATATTTAATGTAAATGACATCCATTTATCTTCTTTCATCATCCCCTTGGCCTGTCCCTTGTATTACTTGTTCAGTGTCATCTCTGTGTTTCTTTCCATTACCCCTCATTCGTACAAATCGCAAATGTTCTCCTTTTCCTATTCCTCCTCTTCTGAATAGGGTGCCTCTGCTTTTGTTTTGAGCTGCCAAAAAACTCATCACGTTTTTCCCCGGAATGTGAATTTTAAAATTCGTACATTTTTAATGTTTGGGTTACTGTGTGATCAGTTAAACAAACAACTGAAAAGTATATAATGGCATTCAGGAGTGAGAATCAATCAGCATCAGGATATCAGGAGGCACATCGAAATGGGCCTGAACTCTCAAGCTGCCAGCATGTGGGGATGAGAGTTTAAGTGCATGCATGAGAGATCGCTTTTGCTATGACGCAGTTATTCCCTGTGTGCTCAAGATGAATTTTTTTTTTTTTTAGAATTAGATTTAGATTTTTTTTTTAGATTTATTGCAGATGAAGTCAGTGCAATTTGTTTTAACAAACTTTAACAAGCGTTCATAATATCCTGTTATGCTCTGTGTATGTAGTTTGTGGAAAGCGCTATAAGAACAGGCCTGGTCTCAGTTATCATTATGCACACTCTCACTTGGCTGAAGAAGAGGGGGAGGAGAAAGAGGAGATGGACATTCGGGAACCGACTCCGCCCCAGCAAGACGAACCGAAGAGTAAGTGATTCATCATGTTTTGTTTTGGTTGTAAAGACTTTAGTAGGCAAATGAACAGTGGCACTTTGAGTGATGTGAAATTGTTTAAAATGTTACATTGCAGGTGATGCAAATGATAGATTTGATAAACTAACTGGTTGGCAGTATGTCATACAGCAGCATTCATGTTTGTATATTATACTTAATTATGGACAGTATGGCTGTGTTCCAAAGCCTAGTGAGCCGGCTTGCTGTCCACTTAACTGGCTGCTGCCTTCTAAGGCCGCATCATAACTGAATTGGGGCTTATTTAGGATGCTCTACATAATTTTTTGGTATTAAATGAACTGTATTCTCTGCCATCATCAGTGGATTATTTCAAAACTTTTTTCTGTGCATTATGGGATTACTATTTCTGTGGAGGTTGCAATGCATACGCTATTGTAAAATTCAACAAAAAAGTATATTCGAATGCAGCATTTGATGTCTTTAGAAGTCTGAAAACTCACTGGAATACTTATTATTCCGTTTCTGGATCATGATTTTTTTAAATGTGAAAAATTATTTTCAATGTTGTTGTTGTTACAGCATTATGTGTTTTAGTATGTTAAGTATTCTTTCGCTTTGTCTGTCTCTCAGCTCCTAAGAAAGGCCCAGATGGTTTGGCTCTACCAAACAACTACTGTGATTTCTGTTTGGGAGATTCTAACATGAACCAGAAAACCGGCCAATCAGAGGAGCTTGTGTCCTGCTCCGACTGTGGTCGTTCTGGTAAAACAAAGAAGCATACACAAATATTTGCATATTCACTCTAATCTTTGTGTTGCTTTTACTATTTGTTATATTTATGGGTCTGCTGTTCTTTTCTCAGGTCACCCCTCATGTCTGCAGTTCACTGCTGTGATGATGGCTGCTGTAAAAACATATCGCTGGCAGTGCATCGAATGCAAATGCTGTAACGTGTGTGGAACATCAGAAAATGATGTGAGTTTGAGCGGTGTCCAGCTTTTAAAAAAAGTTAACTGTTAGATGTTAGTGTAGCTCATTAATGTTATGTTTATGTGCTTGCCACAGGACCAGCTGTTGTTCTGTGATGACTGTGACCGAGGTTACCACATGTACTGCCTCTCGCCCCCTATGTCTGAGCCTCCTGAAGGTATAACACATATAGAGCACTATACATAAACTATAAATATAGATATAAATAATAAAAGTTTAAATAAATAAACAAATAATATTAGTGATTTGGTCACAAACAACAGATAATAAAATATATTCTCTGTGATGTTTCACAGGAAGTTGGAGTTGTCATCTATGTTTGGACCTCCTGAAAGAGAAAGCCTCTATATACCAGAATCAGAATGCACCCCCCTCGTGATGATCTGTTTGGAAAGACCCTTTCATTCACAGTTCCTTCTCACACTTGCTCGCTCAATTAAGCATAATGGGGTTGAACAGACGTTTTTGGGGGAATGGAAAAGGAACACCAACCTCGACCATCTTTATAGCTACAAACAGAGGGAGAGAAAAAGAGAGTGAGAGAGGAAAATATTTATTTTTTCCTGCGTCACATCTCGGTAGGTTTGATCCCAGTATGACTGTTGCACAGTTCCAAGTTTCAAACTACCCCTGCTCTTTGTTTTCAACTATTAGACCCCCCAAAATAAATAAATATACAGGATTATATCTATTCACCTGAATTTTGTCCCTTTTAGAAGTACATACTTGGAGGAAGTCACTATGAGAATATAGGACTCTGTTTTTGAGTTTCTGTTCATATTAGACCTATTTCTGCAAAAACATGATTAAACCGCAGCTTATATCAGCCAAAATAACTATCATAATAACTGTCATACTCGCAATACTCAATGTACCGACATTCTCACAGAGGAATAGTTGAAACCAATCAGCATGCCAATGCTTGTTCATAATAAGCAAAATAATAACGAACGTGTTTTGTATATTTATATATTTGTATAGCATATAAAGGTGGGTTGTATTTAAGATCTATAAACTTAAACTATAGAAATGATTCAATATAATGGGATTTGCTTGGGGATTTGTTTCTTAATAGCCTCTAATCTGCACTAGCCACTGAAATACTGAATCTAGGGGTCAGTGCGTGAGCTCTAGTACTAAATGGGTTAATGGTACAGGTAAAGGTAGTGACTCAAATTGTTTTTTTTAGTTTTTAAATTTTTTATTATTTTAGGATACGCTTACAATGTTCAGAGACTGCTTCGAACAGGCAACCAACTATTAAAATGTATTTATTTGTAAGGACATTATTAGAACAGTGCAGTCCAGAGCAGATTAAAAGTGCAGTATGTTCATGGTGTGAGGAATCTTACCGACTAAACATTCTATGCCATAATTTTCATGTTTACTGTCATGACATTTCCATGATTACAGCCAAACGTGCATTTCACTTATATTTATTCATTTTCAAATAAAATTGAATTGCCAATCGCCAGTTTGTAGAGAACAGCGAGCAATAAATCATTGTAGATTAGGATTGTATCTCATAAAGGCAAATGCATGACCTACTGGATTCACTCAAAATCTGAAAACTCTCCCCCAAACTAAAGCTCTTCTTTGGTTAACGCCTTGTATGTTTTAGACGGATTTATGTATTTTCCACATTAACAAAATACACATGACTTTGTGAGCATCGCATGCAAAGTTGTGTGGTAAATTCCATTCATTATGCTTTATTTTTGAGTCTTCCTTACAGAAAAAGCGCATAAATTGCACGTTTTTCACATGTGATCACATAATCACATGACATTTAAGTGCTTGTGTGTGTGTGTTGGCTTCTTTAATCTGAGGTTTTGTGAGATTTTTGTTCAAAACAGATGTGTCATTCAACTTTGAAGCAAATGCAATAGCCATCCCTTTTCTTTAAATAACTTTAGGCCTTATAATATGGGATTATCTCTGGAGAGGACAAACAGGTTTTTTGATCAGGATTTATCAATATGTGCTAAAGGCAAATATATGACCTGTCCTGTAGCAAACTAGCCCAAACATCCTTTTGTTTAAAGAATTAATCCTCTGTGGTCCATCTAACTGTCTCCTTCAGCCCTGTTTTGATATTACAGATATTATTATATTAATTGATATTAATTCTGTGTTCTCTGTAAGTCTTCACGTCCACAACGGTTCAGGTTTATATCCAATACTAGAAATGGCTACATTATTGCTCACAGCACTCATAACATGTACAGTATCTTTTGTTTTGATTTATTTTACATTCTCAGTTAAGTAGTTGCATGTTTAATTTACGGTACATTGTCTTTTTTACAGTACATAGCACTTCCACTCTCACAGTAACAGCTAGTAACAGATTATGGAAAATCTTATCATTTAGCTTGATGGTATCTGCCAACTAATTCTTGTTAAATAATTAGGAAGTGTAACACTTTTCCTGGATGTTTTTAAAACAGTTTATATTGAGAGAACTGGCCATTTCATTTTTTTTTATTTTGTGTTATTTGAAAAAATTGTGGATTAGGTTGTGGGGTTTTGTTGATTTATGGCATTTGGTGTATGGTACATTTTTGTTTCCTTTTTCCAAGAAAAATAAAACTGTCACTGACCATACTTTGTGTCAGGATACTGTTTATCACTTCTGCCTTGTTCACTACTAGTTGCTTTCTGTTGTGTTATTGAAGAACTTGTAGCAAAATGATAAAAGATGCTTGAGGGCTGAGATAATTTTATAATTACCAAATCATGTTGCTGTCCTTCAAGATGTGTTCTGTATTCTGTTGCTGCTGTTTGTAAGGTTGACATTTATAGAATTTAAGGTATGTAGTAAAACCCATCCCATGTGGCAACTAAATACTTTTAATGACTGTTGTCACAACTCTTTAGTCAGATGTTGAGTAAACTGTAACATTACCCACTACTGTTCATGGAAAGAATTTTCCTGTTGGAATGTTGTGACATTCTGTAATGCATCTTTATTTAGGAAGTGCTTGAAATGATTTCTAGATGTTTTTCTTTATGGATTCCATCTATGCAGAAGTTAAAGTTGGCACGCAATTGATGTTTGTATTTGGATTTGACCATGAAGTGAAGATACACTCTTGAAGATAAAGGTGCTAAATGATGCTAGAGGGCAACCATTTTAGGCTGCATGGTTCCATAAAGAACTTTAACATATGTAGAACCTCTGTTTCACGAAACATTCTTTGTAGTGGAAATAGGTTCTTCAGACTATAAAAAGTAAAAAAAAAAGAAATGGTTCTTCTATATGGCATCACTGCCAGGCTCTTTTTAAGGGCGCACTCTGTGGCCGAAGAGTATCTCATTTGTGCCGGAAAGGATTCAAAACGAAGACATTTTTCACAGTGAAATTTCATTGTGTATACAGAGCAAATGCAGAGGCGCACACACAGTTTGGAAGTTGAAGAGTTTGGTCCCAAAACGCGATAAACGGCTTTAAAAAAAAAGAGTTTCCGCCAAAATCAGTATTGTATCAGGTCGGTATTGAGAAGTCACTTTTTAATTTGACGCAAAATGCGATATCCGCCGTGTTATTCCGTCATGTTTTCAACCTTTTTTTTCAAACCGCAATATACGCCAGTCTCACTTCTCTGCAGAATGCGATATATTCGCTCAACCAATCACAGCACACCATTCCACGCATTGTACAGCGGCGCTCTGAATACGGTCGGCTCCTAGTTTCCCTGATCTACTTTGTGTTAAACAAACAAACAAAAAAATGAATAATTTTGACGGCATTGATGAACCTGTGCTGGTTTCTGCGGTGGGGAAGAAACGTAAGCCATCGAAATCTAATCATTTACGCGAGGAGATTAAGAAGATGAGGCACTAATTTATAGCATTAAAAAGATGACCCGTTGAATTCAATTTAGGAGCGATGACTGATTGAATGTATTTTTAGTCCAGTGCCTGTATGTAAGATTAGTATTGTAATGATCGAGTTCAGATATTGTGTTGTGTATTTTAAACAGTTTCAATATGAAAAATAACTTGTATTGATTCAGTGGATTTATTGCATTGTTGGGGGGGGGGGTGATCAGTTTTTATAATAAATCTTTTAAAATCTAAATCTGGATTTGAATTTTTTATGTTACTAGAACCTAAAGATGCTACGTGAAACTTTGAAACAGAAAATAGTGGTTTTCATCTTGCCACTTTCTTTGTAAAGAAAACACATGTTTACTCAAATTAATCAAAATGGATTTATAGCGTTTTGGAACCAAACTCATGTATGTACTGCCAAATAATTGTATCTGAATCTGCCATGGACTGGATATAAACTATACAACAAATGGTGAAGTCAAAGTTTACACTGTACTACTAGACTTCTTTTGCCTTGCGGAAGCATGGCGAGTCCAGCTGCTCGTGTCCCACTTTCGTTTATTTCCACAGCGGCAAAGCAGCAGCGCCTTGAAAGTGACCCGGAAGGACTCGTTGCAGAGGGCATAACATATAGGATTAACTGTACTGTTTACATAACACAGCCAGTATCCGAGCTGCCAGAGTTTTTCTGGGACGCAGTATGAAATGGAAGCCAAAACCATGATGTTATATGGCGTCCACGTTAGGATGAAAGCCAACAAGATGGCACTCAATGTTCGGGCAGCTTTCTTTTCTCTAATGATGGTACTGATGCGGTGTTTCGCTCGGGGCTGGTGGCAGTTGACGTGGTCTGACCTTCTGGCCGTTTTGGGCACTCTGTGGGGCGTGGGGCACTCTGCTGACACGTTTGTTGCTTTCGTAAAATGTTCTTGTACACCACTAGAAACCTCTGATCTGTTTTGCAGATCTTTTAACTTTATCACAGCCGGATTGGATGACGGTTCTCTCGCCCTAATGCTCTGCTCATGTTCGTCCTCAGTGGAAGAAGACAAGGCACCGTCATCCTCGTCGTCGATGTTCCAGCTGCTGTTGCTGTATGCTTCTTTGTAACTCTCATGAGCTGACTTTCGCAAAATGTCCGCCAATGAATTCGGAGAACTTTGTCTCCCGGGAAAACATCCAGCCGGTGTGCCTTCACTCTTCTCTTTCACTTTTTTAGAATTTCTTTCCTTTGAGCAGCTGTTGGTACTGGCCTGGTACATGAATTGTTTGTCTAATCCATCCAGGGTGTTTCTAGTCTTTTTTACAGTCCCAATAAAACCAGCAAGTCCTTTTGCTCTGTTCTCGATTTCCCAATAAATTCGCCAATACAGAATGATCATAATGGTGACAGGTAGATAAAAAGCAGCCATGGCTGTACTGTAAGTCAGTGGAGGCACCTTTAAGAAGGGAATGGAACAGTCCTGAGATTCAGCCTCGGGGGATCGTCCGACCACATGGGGCCAAAATAAAATAGCAGGCCCCCACAGCACAAATGACACCACCCATGCGAGAGCGATCATCGCTGCTGCTTTCTTTGGCGTACGCTTCGTTCGGTACGTCAGCGGTCGAGTAACAGAAAAATACCGGTCGAAGCTTATGACCAGCAGGTTCATTACCGAAGCGTTGCTTGCTACGTAGTCAAGTGCCAACCACAAATCGCAAGCTAGATGTCCCCATGTCCAGCGACCCATTATGATGTAGACGGTATATAGGTTCATTGACACAGTACCTAAGATCAAATCTGCCACTGCCAGACTCAGTAGATAGTAGTTACTGATGGTTCGTAGCTGACTGTTGACCCGGAATGAGATGACCACCAGAAGGTTACCGAGGATAGTGACGAGGGATAGAGGTCCAGTCACAAGCACAATCAGAACCACCTCCCATGCCTGGTGACCCCCAAGTGGGTCCACGCTAAGGTTTCTTGCCTCCGAGATGCAAGTGTGGTTCATGTTCCCAGGGGACACGCAACATCAAATCCTTGAAGGGCACAATGCATTCTTCAGGAAAACCAGAAAGTGGTATCTCCTGCATTACTGACTGTTAACACCAGGGGGTCGCTGTGACTCTATTGTCAGGTAAGAAAGAACAGAAATCAAAGGTGAGTTAGATTCTGAAGTCTTTGTGCTTTTAATAAATGAGATCACTTTCTCAAGGCTGTTGATTTTGTGTTTTATAGTATTTTCCATAGTAGGAAAAATTACAATGGTAGTCAAAAGTTCCTAGAACTGTTTGCTTTCCCACGTTCTTCAAAATATCTTATTTTGTGTTTAACAGAACAAACACATTTTTCCCACTATGGCACTCAATGGTGGCCAAGAACTGTTTGGTAACAAGCATTCTTCCAAATATATTTCTCTGTATTCATCAGAACAAAGAAATTTATACAGATTTGGCACAACCTGAAGGTGAGTAAATGAAGACAGAATTTTCATTTTTGGGTGAACTGTTCCCTTAGCTTTAGAAAAAGAAGTAGAAAACACAAGTGATGTAGCATGTAAAATAATAACTTTACTATTAATTTTGTTTGGATGACAGCATATTCATGCTCTAAGTTGCAAGAATGCTTGATAGCCACAAACAACCTGCAATAAGGCCAAATAACTGGGCCTGTATTACTTTATTTCAATAATTTAACATTAAACTGTTTATTAAATATCGGTGTATTTTTAGATACATTTGTTGCCATTTTACAAAAGCAATAAGTCACCCACATTTTTGCATTACAATGATTTTACACAGTAGTATTCTCTGTTTATTCTCTAGTTGCAAATAGCATGTTTTGTAATGTTTTTATTTTTTTATTAAACTTTAGAAACATTTATTATTTAGGAAAATTCATGGTGGTCCATTTGTGCATTCATAACCTTTCAATGTTCTATCAATAGAGTTTTAAAGATGTTTATCTTCTGGTTTCTTAATTATAGTTTTATCAGTCTTGCTCATAGCTCGCTAAATGCAAATATCTCAAACAATGTGTAAAATTATTTTTTTGCAAGATGTAAGTTTGTATTTTTAGTCTGAAAGTATCTGTAAATAATACTCGTAAATAGGAATATTTTAATTTTAAGTTAATTTATTTTTTATTACTTATTATATTTAATTAATTATATAATGTATTGTTTATTTATTTTTAAGTTACATATAATTTATATAATTATCTGGTCAGAAAAAGCAATACAAATGATAGTCAAAAGCAATATACCTTGTGCATTGATTAACAGTTCACACTTACCTTTTGGATGCAACTCTCAAAACTGCAGTTACCCTTAACTGTAGCACATTTTAAGCTCCTTAAGAAGTATATATACACAAGATGGGTTTTCATCCATCGCTTCCAAGTGTTCCCTTTAAGTCAACGCTAAAAAATGTTTTTTTTCCAATACTCAAATGACAGCTATCCATGCATGTGTTTTTGCAGATAAAAGATACTACTACAAAATTACATTGCACCCCAGTGTCTCATCCACCTCGTCTGGCTGAAGGTGGCAATGCATTCTCTTATTGCTACACGAGCTGAGTTGCAGCAGTGAAAAGAGGTGGCTGTCATAACATATGTAAATACTAAATGAGAGGCTGCCAACTGTTCAAACTCAAAACACCGGTGACAGTATGCAGATGCCACTCTCTGTGTTTACCTTAAATGAGCTCTGAACACTGATGAGGTGAACGGGATGGGGACCATTCACCCTCCTCTTTAAACAAGAATATAGTGTATTACAACAGTCATGAATCACACTGTTTTCTCTCTTTATATATATGGTACTGGGTTGATGTACAAATGGGCCTTGCTTGTATCTCTATGGAGCAGCGCTTTGGTTAGTGTATGTACAATGTGTGGTTTTGGATTCTGAGCTGGCAAAGTGTGCAACACACACCCAAGTTATATTTAATTATTTTATTATACAGTATATAAGTGTGATTCAAGAGGTTTTTCATCTGTACAGTACATCACACTTAAGCATGCGTGTGAACGTAAACTAATAATACAAGTCATTGGAAAATGCATTAGTGTATTAAGCCAATGGTGGTACATTGTATGCATAGAAAATGGTCATCACCTTGTACTTTCCATTAAACCAGGGTTTTCATCTTCCAAATACCTATTTAATCAGTTTTATAATTGTATTTTCCTTTCTTTCTTATCATTTTATGTGTCACATAAGGCGAAATAAACGGACTACATATATTAATAGGTCTGTGTTTGCCTTCAGAGAGTCATTACTGGTCAAAACACATTTATAGTTAATCAGTAATCATTTCTCTTTCATGTCATTTCATTTATAACACATCCTGCGTCAGTGCTACTATAGCAGAACACAGACACCTCATTTTGAGAATATGTGTGATCATATGGAATCACACTAGTGAAATCATAAATAATATGAAATAACACACAGCTAAACTAATTACATTGTGATTAAAATAAACAAGTAAGTATGTGTTATATTTGATCTTTCAGTTTTTTGCTTTTAATTTGTGACAAGGAACTTTTGGCATATTTTCAAATACTTCTTGAGGTCCCATCTATTCTGTGCTCTTATTGGCTGATTTTATTTTATTATTTGGACTAAGTCATCCATTTTAAAACACAACACAACTAGTTTCAAACAGACATGCCTCCAAAGGCAAAACATGTTTTTGGCAAGTCAGCAGGTCATCTGCTCCTCTTATTCACAGGCCATCATCAAATATCAAAATATCTGCTCAATTGATAAAAGGTAGATAGAGAAGAAGGATAAAGTTAACCACTGTATTAACATCACGCTCCACTTTTAGTTGATATTCTCAAAAGATTTTGAACGAAGAGCAATGTTTTTATTTTTGGATTTGTATCAAATTTAGTATGAGCTGTTTCCTCATGGGAACAAAAAAATTGTAAACATGAGGTTTACTGATAGATGTTTGTGGGACCTTAGCGTTTTCAAGGACCACACAAACACACACATCATACTCTGTGAAGCACACATGCATTCGTCAGCAACCTCGCCTCCACATTATTCTCACACCAGTGGTGCAGAATAGTGGTTGTTACCTTTAAACGCCGTTCTGCATAATTATGCATAGTTTGTCCACAGACAACAGGGGGCGCCAGATACATCATTGAATCCTTTAATACTTTTAGAAGCCACATTTACACTCGGTTTGTAAACTTACATCGTTTGTTTTCGTCCAGGCATGTTTATAGTACATTACTCTCTGCCCTGTAAAAGGGATGTTTGATACTGAGGCGCCACAAGGGCTGGACCGACAAGGAAAACCCATCTGAGAAAATAATTATATTTGGTGGGGTGTGTGCGCGACCCTAGGCATTTCCCTATTGTTTTAGCAGGAGTCAACAACTCCCAGCTGCCTAACTTTTGCTCGTCTTTAGTTTTAAGGTAAGGTACTCTTACCACACAGATCGTGTTCTAATAATTGTTCAGTAAGTCATACGTGAAAAGTGTTAGGCCTACTCTTCGTCTTTTTTGAACCTTGCCGTTACAGGTTGTCAGTGCTCTATACACCTGTCCACAGGAATGACATGTGATGCCCGTAAAACATCATTGAAGCGAAGCGGAGCGTAACACTCCGGGCAAGAGAAGTGCGCAGCGCGACCGTGACCTTCATGTGGACTGCAGTCTGTTGTGCTACCATCAGTTTTGACACTTGGTCCTGAAACTTACAGAGGTAAGATTAACATCTTCGAATTGTAAGTCATAGTAATATTTCTAGAACGTTTACGAGTAATTTTATTTTGCGTACATCTGCCTTAATAATATGTAACCTCTAAAAGTTTGAAGAAACCATCATTTGCGTTTATGAAGGCTGTCATTTTAACACCGCCTCACCGTTATTTGCACTCGTCGCGATCCATTAGCTTTTTCCTAATTTCTATTCTTGTGGCAGTGGTGGTTAAACCAAGAGTAATTGCACCTGTTAAAGCCATTTAATTAGTACTAGGTTATGTTTCACGAAACACGATCGAGTCGCGTGTACAGCAGTCATTTGTTGGGGTTAAAGACATCCCCAAGCATTTTGAGGTGTGAATTACCCTTTTAAGAATTGATGGTTTCAGTTAGCCTACATCAAATCGTAGTGAAATACCTCAAAATCATTGTAGAGGGAAAAGTATCAACATGAAAAAAGTAAAAATAAAAGAAAATAGACTGCTGCTATTGAAAGCCATGAAGGTGTTTATGAATGAAAACATACTGTATATATGGCAACTAGGGCTGTCAAACGATTAATCGTGATTAATCGCACCCAGAATAAAAGTTTGTGTTTACGTAATTTATGTTGGTATAGGCTACTGTACTAATTAATTTTGTATTTATGAACACATACACATAAATGCATTTATTTTAGAAAAATATAACAATAAATAAATGTTTATTTAGAATTTAAATTATTGGTAAATATAAATTAATACATTTAAATATTTCCTAAACATATAGACAAATATGTGTATGTTTTGTGTTTATAAATACAAAATTAATATGCACTGTACACAGGTATATATTATGTAAACACAAACTTTTATTCTGGATGCGATTAATCGCGATTAATCGTTTGACAGCCCTAAGCAACATATCCTTCTAAACAAAACAGAAAGTAGGCCTAAAAAGCTTAAAGCTCGTGTCTTTGTTCAACCAAAATTGAATTTTGTATTGTATTGTATGGACACACAAGCGCTTCAGACATTTACAACAACATGATGGAGAATAAAAATGACAGAATTTTATTTTTGGGGTCAGAATCAATGTTTGTGACTGGTAGTAACTTTGGAAGGTTTTGATGCTTTACTACGACTAGATATAGGCATTTGTATCTAATAGTTTTGTCAGATCTGTGTGTCTGTTTCAAATATCTTTAAATGTTTGAACTTTGTTGCATGTGTAAGTAGGCCAAACTAAGCTTCAGTGATTATGTTCACACCTATATGCCCTTGACTCTGTCCCTTCCTCATCCTATATGTCTTTTTCTATTTCATTCACAGCTGTTTTATTCTGATTTATAATCTGTTTTATTCCCAAAATATTCAGATAGCATTGACGATTGTCACAATGGACACGGTAGGTATTTGTCAGGTGTGAAATTTTGTCAGTTTTTGTGTGACTCTTATTCACTTGGTGATGTCAGGAAGTGCAGACCTATAGGGCACTAGGCAAGAGTCCACAAGGGTACATGGGTGTGCATTTTTGGGACACACTTGAGGTCATCATGCCGGAAAGAGGAAGCAGTGCTTTCTAATGGCTCTCGTGGTACTTTGATGTCATATGCTGGTCAGTCCGCGCAGCACCGCATGAAGTCAACCACACTGCTGTCCCATTGTTGTTATTTGGTACAGTAGCTGCCGGTTTTTATAGTTCTATATTTCATATGGTGATATGCCACCCGAGCATTATGCAATAGATACTTAGGTTTGTAATGCAACTACTTATATTTATTTATTTGTATACACAATACTTAATGTGCATAATGTGTTCTTAATATGCATATATGTTGTTATTTAATATTCTCTATAATGGAGAGGCTCAGAGATTATGTATTTTTGTAGGCTAACCTGGAAGTAAGTGCAGCGCTGGTTCCCTCGAACCATAGACTTTTGGAAGATCGAAAAAAATAAGCTCTGTGGTTAACAAAGCTTTATGATATTTACACATTTGTCTATCAAGATAATCTTTGCAAATTAACACAACATTTGTTACTTTTGAAGCCGGCAGAAGTAAAAAGCTAACACAATGCTGTAAACAGACTACACTTAAGGTCGCTCGATTTCAACGTCACCACCACCAAGCCAAACCACACCAAAAATGTGTTCCCTGGTAGGTAATTACTCCGTGAATGAATCCGCATCTACTTTTTAAGAGATCTGTGCCCATGTTGCATTATTTGTGAGCTTTATATACGCGATTATGTCCAGTGTTGGGTGTAACTAGTTACGAAGTAATTAGTTACTGTAATTTAATTACTTTTCCCTTGAAAAAGTAAAGTAAGGGATTACTCTTATTTTTTCTGTAATTTAATTACAGTTACTTTTGATGTAATTAAACTAAATACTTTGTGTAATATATGTGTGTGCAATAGTGGAATTGACATCAAAATTCAAAGTCTAACTTTAAAATCCGTGCATGTAAATGTATAATTCTCACATTTGTAATACTTTGGTCAGTTAATAAGAGTACTTTATGTAGTTTTATATTATTTATTTGAATGAATTAAAAGAGCCATTTCATGTCTATCCTTGAATCACTTAACTAATCAAGGTTGATATAGGTTATAGAAAGTAATTAGTAATAAGTAACTAAATACTTTTTGGAGAGAGTAATTTGTACAGTAATCTAATTACACTATTGAATATGTAATTAGTAACTAGTAATTAATTACTTTTTCAGAGTAATTTACCCAACACTGATTATGTCTAACGTCCCCGCCAAAGGAAGCAGTCGCTTTTAGCAACTTGTTAGCAACCGCCATTAAAAAGACACAATAAGGCTTTAAAAAAAATCACAAGTGATTAATTGCTGTGTTTTATGTCATAGAATAAAACGTGAAAATATTTAGAGGTTTTGTTTACCACAGACCTTATTTCAGGCAATTTACCAAAAACCCATTCAAAAAACCCATAGACTTTGGCAATAATGTGAATAAGAAACTATTAAAATTTAGTCAAATCATACATTCAAAAAATATCCGTCATGTTTACATATATATCTGACATCCACGACACTCCTCCCATCCGTTCTGTGATTGGTCGTTCGCAAGGATTCCTGGGTAGGTAACTTCGGTGGAGTCTCCAAAGATGCGGGCTTCACTGAAGACCGCATCGAAGGCACATAGGCGGCGCTCGCGAGTCCACATGAAATGCACCATTTGGGACAGGGTCATTGAACGTTTAACGGTCAACAGGTAGTTACTTCATTTAAATCAGTATGTACTGGCATAGTATGCGAGCATAAATGTATTAACCCTAAAAACCATCTCACATTTAAAAACGGTGGCAAAACAGACAAATTTTGGGGGTCATTCTGTATATTAATGTTATTTTTGCATTATAATAATTTATCAGTTTTCCTTGTGTGTAGTGTAGTCCTACTACATTTAAATACGGGTGAGGTGTACAGTTGATACCACAAGTCAAAGGCACTATAAAAACTACTATGAGACACTACTTACAACCACAGTTCCTGTTATACATACGAAAGATGGCAGAGCCAATGAGAAGTAACGGGTGGGGCGACAAGCCCTATACCAGGTGTTGCCCCAACCCATTTTGCAGTCTGACATGTGCATGTTCACTTTAGTGCCAAATTGGAAATTTGCTATCAGCTATTTGCCAGATAAACAAACAGTGACCTATTGTCTCCTCTGGTGCATAACATTAAACTAAAATATAAACAGCTATGTGCAATGTAACTTTTAACCGGAATTACATGGGAAGTATTTTTTTTATAAATCTCTGCTTTGTTTTTAGGGAAAGCATGTTATGCCATCAACATTGACTGCTCTTTTAAGGAATGTAGCACTTTTGCAACACTATGCAACAGAATATTTGTTGTATTCAGTCCCCTGTAGCCTATTCTGAGGACTTAGTATAAACTATCTGTCAAGCAGTCTCATTTTGAGACAGAGTGGAATGCAGTGTAATTTTCTCCATAATACTCTCAAAGCAAGGAATCTTTTAGGGGAATAGTCTAATTCTTGTTTATATTGGTACAACAGCCTAATTCCTCACATTCATTATGAGTCAGTTACGATAGAAGAATGAACTATTCTTGTCCAGTTGAAGTTCTCATGTTTATAGCGATTTGTTACAGTTGTTTTTATAAGAACATTAATACAACTTTAGAGGATGGACATTTGTCAAGGGGTATGTGGGATTCAACTTTTCAAAACACTAATCCATCAATATTTCAATTTACTTTAACACAGATTAAAAAAACCAATATCTTATTTAACAAAAAGTGTTAATAATCTAAAACTCACAGTCACACTTTAGAGTACTTTTGGTACTTGGTCGTGCTTTGCAAAATTAATTTGGTTTCTTTGCATTTTAGACTTTTGAGAAGTTATTAAAAAAATTATACACAAAGCAAAGATAAAAATGCAGTTTCCACTCAAAGATGCTTTCAAGTAGACAAGCTTTAAAATGTGTGATGGAACAGAAATGTGCTTGTGTGTCTTTCTGCATTTGAATATTATGGTCCAGAAAATTTTTGTAGAGTCTGGTTTTTGGGGAGTCAGTGAAGAATAAATGAAGAGTTTGGTTCCAAAATGAGATAACTCCATTTTTACTTTTTTTTAATTGTGCATTCCAATTAATAGCAATCAAACTGCAGTTGGTTTGTTTCGATTAAAGCCATAACAACTAAAAAAATACAGCTAACTATACAACAAAACACAAGAAATAAAAAAACGGAGTTATCTCATTTTAGAACCAAACTCTTCAAATACAAACGTGATAGGTGTGTCCCAAATTGCACACTTATGCACTATTCTACATCAATAGTGTGAGTAGTGCGTTCATATTGAGAATTCTTAAAAAAAGAAGTGCACTTTAAGTACCCGGATGATGCACTTTTTCAACTGAAAATATGAAGTGTGGAACTGTTGACACTTCCCGCACTCAACGGTCTCAGTTTTGCTTACGGAGCGGAAGGGAGGCGGAGCCATCAGACGCTGCTCAAGCAAAACTCTCCTGCAGAGTGATAACGCTTCAATCTGATGATGACTAAAGTAATGCTGGGCAAAACAAATGAAAACTACATTAAATGTACAATGCACAAATAGATTTTTATTCACACTCATTTTGCTGTGCGATTGATGTCATTTGCGCTCGTCTGGGAAACCGATATACTTCCGGTTAGTATAAAACCATTTAGTATTCCATACTACCCTTCTAAAATTCATATGCTACATGGTTGAGTGCATAGTGCATAGTGTATAGTAGGCCTATGTCATTTGGGACACAGCAGCTGTAAATAAAGTGGGAAACACAACAGCTTGTACAGGATGTTTGTGCATATCCGTGTACGGATTCATGCTTGTTTGCTTGTCAGTGAAAGACCCGATTGTTCATTTCGAGATGGGAAACTCAAATGAGACGGCAGCATTGAAGGGAGTTTAATGACTGTTTATTAACGTGTGACTTTGAAAAGGACAGTGTATGGGCCTGAAGGGGCTTGACACGAGTTTGTTTGTGTCTTTATCATGTGTTCATCACTGGATTAATTATGTACTAGATGCATGTGGGTGTGTTTGTGCGTGTTTGTTTTCTGCTCCCATGGTTACCACGTCCATCACTGCTCTGTGTTTGCTGATGTCTGATGTTGTGAATTATTTATTTAGTTCTTCAGTTTACAGTATACATGCACCTCATACTGTAGGTATCTGTGTGTAGTTTTGTGTTTTTTGTGCATATCTTTTTCTATTCTTACGATGAGTGGCATGCTGGACTGATGAAACTCATCTTCCTGTCTTCCTCCTGCCTTCCACAAGCCCTATAAATATGATTAATGATAGTATTACACATCACGCCTACTCCACACAAGTTCACTAAGTGTTTCTAATTGTACGGCTTGGCTCAAAGCAACTAGCTGAACTCAAGCCTGAAACAAGTTTTCAGCATACGGCCCAGAGGAGAAGAGACTGAACGTTTTAAAACCTTGCTTATTCTGGTTTTGTTCAGATATTTAAGCAGTATCACACAACCAGGAGTAATGTTGTGTTGTAATATCAGCATCAGCTAAAATCAAGTAACTCTAGTCAGTCCATGTTTTGCATTTTCCACTCCCCACATTAAATTTAAAGTTCATTTATATATTAGGATTTGAAAGTGTTTGCACTTCACTGTATTTTTCCTGTTTTGAAAAAGTTACACGGAAGGGAACATATACCGAAATTGTTCGAATTTTGCTGACGTAGGACATTTATGCATCTGACAGCCGTTCGCCGATCATTCATTCTAAATGTGCATGAGCGGGTGAACAAAAGAGACAGGGACTGAAGAGAGAGCGAGAAAAAAATTATATGTTCTGACTTCTGAGGCTGAATCATATGACATTTGTTTAGGCATTTTAATAGCCTATAGCCATGTTCTCATATAGTGATTATAAGATCTTTTTTTCTGTTACTCTCACTGTGTATTTGTATCTTAAACAGTTTAGCTTCTTCAAAAGCCAAAAACCTGCAATCGTTTTTTCTCCTTCTCCCTTTTTTAGAAGAATGACTCAGTCCTGTCTTTTTTTCTATGTGCAGAGGGAGAGGGAAAGAAAGATAGCGGAAAAAGAAACCAAGGGATCAGATTGAAAAGAGAGAAAGAGTCTGACATTGACACACAGAACAATACAAAAGAGCTTAATAACAGGAAAGAGAAACGAGAGAGAGAGAGAGAGAGAGAGAGAGAGAGAGAGAGAGATTGAAGTGTTTATGAAGTTTTTAAAGCTCTCTTTAGACCGAACAGCTGTGGGTGGGGCTTAGGGTGTGGGAGATTGTCATCAAAGTTTCCCCCTTAGAAAGAAGAAGAGAACTCGTACATTTGTGTGAGTATGAATGAGTAGAGATGGGTTAGTGGGCAAGCCTGAAGCATGTTAAGGGAGCGTGTATAAATGTGGAAGTGTACGAGAGGGCACAGTTTGGTTTGTGTTTGTTGGCTGCTGAACCGAGAGGAAAGAACTGCATGTGATAAGATGCACACACAGACAGGCATTCGCTGATTTGTCAGACACACCCTGAAGATTATTAGTGAAGAACGGCAAGAGAAAGGGATTCCCTTAAAAAGAGAAAGAGAGAGAGAGAAAAGAGAGAAGGAAGGATGAGGTATCGCCGCAGGGTAAGATTTCTTGTTTTAATCAAAACATCTGTCTACGTGGGTGTGTTCGTGAATGTTTTTTGCTTGCCTTCACACAGTAACGTTTTAGTTCATAACACCAGCCAGTGTATTTACAGACATGTTTTTCTAATTTAGTGAGTAGTACAGAGGTTGAATTTTGTTTGAATAACTGATGGTTTGCCACTCTTGTATACGTAGCATATCATGGGTAGCTATGATGAAACACTGCACAATATCTCTTCCAAATCGAGACCAGGCTTTGTGTATTAGCCAGGGTGCACGCATAAGGGCTTTAGAGCAGAGAAGCCCTTATATGGAAGAGCTGTTGACTTATAAACTCAAAAGTCCAGAGAAACGGCTCCGTGCCAAATTATACAGCAAAGCTGTGTTACATCTCCCACAGGGACTACAGTATCCAAGTTCTCTGTGTCCACAGGCTCCTGCTTTCAAAATGCAGCACATAGCACATCATCTTCTTTTAGAAACAACTATGCAGTTATGCTTTGTCATTAACAGTGTGCAACAAGCGACTCAAAGAAACAGAGACCTCATGTTAACAATTCCTCGGCCGAGTTCAGAGGTGTATAATGACGTTACATAATGAATCGTTATGTTTTTATTACCTTAGAGTGAGCTATTACTATCTACATACTGTACACCGCGGGTCCCCTTGCATGGAATGTCGCCATGTTGTTTCTACAGTAGCCCTCAATGGACAAACTGCTCTACAGAGCACTTTTCGTAAATAAGTTATCTCCTTCAGCAAATAAGCGAAAAACGTCCAGCCACCATGGTGCTTTGAAGGGGGGGAATGAGACGTTGGTTGCAATTCTAAACCTCATCGCTAGATGCCTCTACATTTCATACACTGGACCTTTAATATTAGAAAGTCAATAGTTCTGCCTAATATAAACTTCAAAGAATATCTGTTTAATTGTAGACAGTGACTCTGATGTATTTTTTATTACAGCATCTGCTTAACAAGCATTTTAAGTTCTTCATTACAATAACTGAGAATTCTGCTTGAAATGTTGCTTATGGTAAAATAATAATAAATCTACAGACTTTTCTTTAACTAAATCACTCCAAGAGACATGTTTGAGATATTTGTCAATAGCACGGCAGCTGATCACTGATTGGAAGGTGTGATATACACTGCGTTCCAAATTATTATGCAAATGATATCTTTCTCTGGTTTTCCTAATTTGTCGATGCAAATGACAGTCAGTATAATTTTCAAGTAATCAACAGTTAGGGTACATTTGGAATTTTATTGAACAAACCTCCCACTGACAACAGTATTTATTTAAAAAATGAAAAACTCAAAATGGTCATTTGTTGAATTTGCAGCATTAGGAGGTCATATTTACTGAAATCAAAAGCTATTTCAATCAAAAACATCCTAACAGGGCAAGTTACATGTTAACATAGGACCCCTTCTTTGATATCACCTTCACAATTCTTGCATCCATTGAACTTGTGAGTTTTTGGATAGTTTCTGATTGAATTTCTTTGCAGGATGTCAGAATAGCCTCCCAGAGCTGCTGTTTTGATGCTAACTGCCTCCCACCATCATAGATCTTTCGCTTGAGGATGCTCCAAAGGTTCTCAATAGGGTTGAGGTCAGGGGAGGATGGTGGCCACACCATGAGTTTCTCTCCTTTTATGCCCATAGCAGCCAATGACACAGAGGTATTCTTTGCAGCATGAGATGGTGCATTGTCATGCATGAAGATGATTTTGCTACGGAAGGCATGGTTCTTCTTTTTGTACCATGGAAGAAAGTGCTCAGTCAGAAACTCTACATACCTTGCAGAGTTCATTTTCACACCTTCAGGGACCCTAAAGGGGCCCACCAGCTGTCTCCCCATGATTCCAGCCCAAAACATGACTCCGCCACCTCCTTGCTGACGTCGCAGCCTTGTTGGGACATGGTGGCCTTCCACTACTCCATCCATCTGGACCATCCAGGGTTGCACGGCACTCATCAGTAAACAAGACTGTTTGAAAATTAGTCTTCATGTATGTGTGGGCCCACTGCAACCGTTTCTGCTTGTGAGCATTGGTTAGGGGTGGCCGAATAGTAGGTTTATGCACAACTGCAAGCATCTGGAGGATCCTACACCTTGAGGTTTTCGGGACTCCCGAGGCACCAGCAGCTTCAAATACCTGTTTGCTGCTTTGCAATGGCATTTTTGCAGCTGCTCTCTTAATCCGATGAATTTGTCTGGAAGAAACCTTCCTCATTCTGCCTTTATCTGCACGAACCCCTCTGTGCTCTGAATCAGCCACAAATCTCTTCACAGTACGATGATCTCGCTTAAGTTTTCGTGAAATATCTAATGTTTTCATACCTTGTCCAAGACATTGCACTATTTGACGCTTTTCGGCAGCAGACAGATCCTTTTTCTTTCCCATATTGCTTGAAACCTGTGGCCTGCTTAATAATGTGGAACGTCCTTCTTATGTAGTTTTCCTTTAATTGGGCTCACCTGGCAAACTACTTATCACAGGTGTCTGAGATTGATTTCAGTGATCCAAAGAGCACTGAGACACAATACCATCCATAAGTTTAATTGAACAATATAAAATTAAATGTTTACGACACTTAAATCCAATTTGCATAATAATTTGGAACGCAGTGTATAGAGGGATGGAAATGAACATACTGTATATAAAAACACACATTATATTTTATACTAAAAATGCACATGCTCAACAACGTAAATAACCAACTGCATGTAGTTTAAACTACAGTTCAGCATTGTGTCAGACATGTGCTTCAATATTGCTTAATGGAATTGTGAGTTTTTCTTTCCACCACAACTGTCTGCTACCCATCATCTCTGTGTCTTCTAACTTAACATCTTTAAAATGTAAATGAACTGAGTGTTGACTTACTCCCATTGTAGTTGTTTGGCCTTAAAGAGTAAATGTTTTGTGATTTTTAAGGTCCTACTTTGGTTTATGGAGTGTCCAACAACAAGTTTACGTACATACACGGTGTAAAAACACTTTCATTTTCTAATAATAGGCAGTTATTATTTCCTTACTTCTTGACTGACTCTCAAATCATTCCTTCTGCGATTCACCTGTCTAATCCCCTCCTTTCTGTCAGACTACTATAATCTGATTGGTCAGATGGTCTAGTCTGCTGTGATTGGTCTACCGCGTGCAATGTTGCAAATGAAACGTAGGTGGACATTACACGGAGTGAAGCAAATCCGACCCGGAACTGAAATTGGAAAGACAGACGACTCGTTCGCGTGATTCAGAGTCGACTCCTTTTTTCCCAAGCCAATAACTTTGTTATTCGTTCATTTTCTGTTTTACAACTTGGCAGACTGCTTACATTCACACACAGCAACATTACACACTGCATGAAATGTAATTTTAAGGACATTGTAATATTTACTCTTTAAGATGCAGCAAGCATCTTTATTCTGTTGTTAAAATGTTTTTTTTTTCATTTGAATATACCATGCAGTTTTAGTCCATGTCTATCAATGGCATTTGCCTCAGAAGCTAACTGGAGAATATCTGTTTTACTTGTAAGTTAGCTAGCTGCTGCCAAAATCTTCTGTTCCAACAGTGTGCACAGGTCAAGTCTGCCAGGAAACAAAGATGTAAGTTACATGGCTGCTACAATGAGTTGTTGCTGGATTTGTTAAAGTTTCCCTGATTCATTGCATTGTGTCTTTGAAAAAAAAGACAAGGCTTTGTTTGAGGCAGTTGATAGCAAATCAATATTGCTGGTTGACATTACACATTGGTTTTCCTTATCGTCCTCATTACTGAGCAGCATTATTTTTTTGACAATTTAAAATGAACAGTAATGGAAAACATACCAATTATCCAAACATTATGAAATACAATTTTTATAGGTATTCACTGTACGGCCGGCGTGTTAATCCCTCTATGATTATTTAACTGATGGAAATTATGACTTAAGTCTACACATTTTTACTTATTTTTTTGTGTTTGGTGATCTGTATAGCTTTTTTGGACCCAAGCACCAATGTTCTGTGCATTATTATTTTTTTCTACATTTTGCTTTTGGATTTTTGTCCAGCATTACAGACACTTAAATAATGTGCGCTGGTTTTTTAAAAATAAGTTAAAAAGTTCTACACACGAACCTTTTACATGTGCCTAAAGACATAACAAAGATTACGCCAAACTTGACTTAGCTGAGCTTTTAAATCTTGTAAAAATGTATTTATTACTTGTTGACGTAATAATTGAAAACATGTTGAATCACCATCATGTACAGTATACAGTAGCCATAAAAAGCACAAATACAGTATGACCGATGAAGAGTTCCACTTTTAAAAATGTTCAATAATCAGGTGTTTTTTGATTGTGCAATAAGTAATATCAATCAAACTGCATTTGGGTTGTTTTGATGATGTAATAACAAAAAAATGCAACTATCTAACACAATAAAAACATGATTTTTAAAAATGGTTCAAATTTAGGTAACTCTTCAAATGAATTTATTAAAGCATCCCAAATAATTCTTCAAGGTAAAAAATATGATATTGTAAATCTTTGCAAGTTTTGATTTGTTGAGGTTTTTTTTTGTGCAGACGACGGCCCATTGAAAACAGGAATTAATTTTAGGAACAGATATTCATCTGTAACTGGAGCTTGTTTGTGTATACACACAGGGCTAAAAGAACAATAGATTAAGAATATCAATCTTTCCAGATCTGAATGTGCAGGTGT